>NC_137815.1:47687606-47812211 GCF_963921795.1 Nannobrachium achirus
CAGTGATGTTACATTATTGTTACCTTTAGCCTACTTTGGTGTTGTTTTTCCTCCTGAAGGAACAGGGCTAAATCGTTAGCATGCTAGCGCTTTAGCCCTGTTCCTTTAGCCTTGGAGAGGCATAAAATCATTACATCCAGGCAGTTTTCAAAGCAGAGAATCCACCAATCATTATGTGTTTTACAACAGCTGTTGTACCGGGCGGTACTCTATCAATGCGTCGCGGTCGCGCCTCCTCTCCAGTCATTAAAGCACAACTTTTTTTTCTTTTTTTTTACACATAAACAATTCGTCGACGCGTCGGATTAACCCCCGCGACTCGAGTCGACTTGATAAATCCTGAGTCGAAGACAGCCCTACAGGTCACCAGTGGGCATATGCAGCCTCATGCAGGATGATAATTGTATTCACTGAGCAAAGGATATTGCTTTTGAACATCCCTATTCCCCATGTCTTTAAATGACAAGCTGAATTGAAACAGACAGCACTGGCACATGTCTCGGTTAAGTGACAGAGGAAGAGATGACACATTTATGGCAACTGAAACGGCAGCATTTCTGTAGTTCTAGGTCTACACTGTTAAACACTGTGAGTTTGCACATCAAACAGCACAGATTTCCCACCATACAGCACAGACTGTTTGACAGAGACTGTTATCATGGTCGTGGAATTTTGCTATTGAAAAAAGGCTCACACAAAAGAAAAAGCATCATTCCTCATCCTGGCCAGATATAGATGAAATGATCAAAAACCCAAGAAAATAACTTAATTGTTTTGCATTGTTCATTTACTCCAATAGAAAACAGGTTTCCCAGGTGGTTGTTGAATTGATGATGCTTCCCTTTGATCATGGAGTAGGATAGAAGTAGAACTATGCCAGCCTAAGGTTTTTATTAGTTTGAGTTCATTTTATTTTGACATCTTAAAGCTCAAAAACGAAGTCTGCTCCATATTAAGTCCAAAATTAGGCTGACCAGTTCAATTGGCCCTCTACAGTATGTACGTCAGAACACACACACACACACACACAGGCACGCACGCACGCACGCACGCACGCAAGCCAGGACAAGCGTGAATAAAATAACATGTGTTATTTTATGTTAAGATCGAGGTCATGTTTCATACAACGTAAAGATTACATTTTATAGGATATCAAAATGGCAGATACATACAATCTTTAACATGTGTAACCAACAATTTTGCTATGTTGTCTAATAGACCACATTCAAAAGGGGCCATGTTTTTTCATTTTGCATTGAAAAATGTAATACGGTAATATGTTATGCTTGCCTACTGTAGTATCAAGCTTGTGTACTACTACTTTGTGTTGCCATGTCTCCCTTTCTTACAGTACACTGTAGCTTCATCCTAAATCCTATTCCAGGCTGCTAACCACACAATGCCTCTAGGCATTGAAGCATTTTTGTAATCTTCTCTTATCTCATATTTGTATGCCTTCATGCATCGAAGTGAAGGTGGCATAGCCACAAGATCATGCTAGCCCATGCCACTGTTAAGATTGTTGCAGAAATCTCAAGAATTGGGTAATTTGATCATGCTAGCCCATGCCACTGTAAGATTGTTGCAGAAATCTCAAGAATTGGGTAATTTAATTTCAAACTATATAATCGTGTGTGTGTGTGTGTGTGTGTGTGTGTGTGTGTGTGTGTGTGTGTGTGTGTGTGTGTGTGTGTGGAATGTGGCTCTCCAGCCCTGGGAGAGGAAACTGGCACAGGTTGAGTTCATTTTCTTTTTAAACTTCATTCTTGGGATTCCTGACTCATTTGGGTGAACGGATGGCTAGTGTCACAAAGTATCTGCATGTTGTAATGCCCTACCTACAGTATTGAATAGAGCGTGTGTCCTGGTTTCCTACCACTAGGAGAACCATAATTATGTCCTCACAAGGACATGAAGTTAAGAACAAATGTTGCTCTTCTGCATTCCATGGTAGGCCCTAGGTTAGTTTAAGTTATGATTGCTAAGGGTTATGGAGTTAATAATGAAGGTTAAAATGTACATGAAAGAGAATCAATGTTATTAACTGTCTCTGCCAGGGAGGGTAGCTTATTGTGGGCCAGCAACGGACGGACGGACGAAAACGGACTGAGCCACGCAACTAAAGAAGTAAAAGAACCAAAGAGTTTAGTTTGGTATTAATTGTTCACACACTCTCTCTCTCTCTCCCTCCCTCTCCCTCTCTCTCTCTGCAAAGTTCTGCAAATCAAGCTCTGGGTGTGTATCAAGGTATGCAGAGACACAGGGATGCAGTGTGGGGGTGGGGGTTCGGAAATCACCTCATGCTAAAATACATCGAGAGAGAAGAGGATATTTAGCTTTAGACCAATGGAAAGGATGTTTACAAGAAGAAATGTTAGCATGTTTACAAGAAGAAATGTTAGGAGACAAAATACCTCACATTATGAAAAGATTTTATACATGTCTTCTTTTTAACCGTTGTTCATTTTGTGCGTTACTTATTACTTTCAATTCAGATACACAATTGTCTAATGGTATCAAGGTACAGATTGTTTGAAGGCTTGGAACTTTTAGAATACTATATTGTTATTTAAGTCATTAAGTGTTTGAAGTAAACTAAACTGGATTGAGAGTGTGAGATGGAAAGAGAGAGAGAATAGATTGAGAGTGCAGATGGAAAGAGAGCGAGAATAGTTCAGCTAGACCATACATAGGCAACCAGCGGCCACATGCGGCCCCCACCTTCACTTAATGCGGCCCACAAGTTAATATCGGAATACTGATATATTATATTAATTCCAAACATGCAAAACAGGACCTCCTTTAATTACTTCAGTCCATATTAGTAGTTTTTTGATGGCTTGTATTAAAATTGTTCTCTTTTTATGTCCAACTTATTTGTAATAAAGTTCATAAAGTTTACATATTGTAAGTAGGCCAATAACTGAATAAAGAACACGCCGCATTGCGACACTCGTGACAGTAGAATGATGGAGTGGGATATCAATTTACAAAATAAGTTACATTCAAATATGGAGATAAGAGGTTTCTGTCGGCAGCAACAATATGCAATGTGGCCCCCTGGAGTGAGTGTGAAAATACAGTAGCCCCCTCTATCATCAAAGTTGCCCAACCCTGAGCTAGACCAAAGAAGGGCAAGGAATATAAGATAGAGTTGAGAGACACATAAGGCTCCCAAGTAGGAGAGCATCCAACCTTAAGAGCTAGATTAATCCTGTTTACACCCCGCTAACACAAGCTTTAATACAGATCTCTTGAGCCCTTGTTTTTCCATTACGCCAAATTTTCTGTCCATATTGATTAAACAACCAAATACTATGGAGTAATCTACCGCAAAAAAGTACAGCGTAAAGTTCAAAGCTTTGTAATTCACTGTTGCTTCAACCTCAATACAGCAAATAAGTGCCATTCTCCCCACTCTAATCAACAACCATGACCACAAACTACTAATATGGACTGAGCAAGCCACTCTGCCTTCCTATCTTGTCATGCTGAAAAGTGGGCAGAATGTGACGAACACAGAAATCAATTTGCTGTTTTGTACAATAGTCCATTTGAGTGGATGTGGCTGGTCACACATGAGCGCTCACCAAGAAAACTACAGCCAGTTAATGACAGTCAAGTAAGTGGGGTCAAAGTTTACCAAAGGTGAACGCCATGGGAGGCACACATACCCCTTCGCTCACATAGAATTGAAATGAATGAGAGGCTAATATTGAATTTGCGCACGTGTGCCTGACTGTGGTTCGATTCCAGGCCAGGCCAGCAATGTCGATGTGTGTCCCTGAGCAAGACTCTTAACCCCTAATTGCTCTACGCGCTACTTGTGGGCAGCGAATCAGCTGGGTTGGTCTGAAAATACTGAATTTCCCCCTCGGGAGGAAGTAGGTAACTATTATTATTTTGTATTTTTTTATTTAAAGGGACTACACTACACGATGAATTTTTCCAATTGTATGTATTTTTTTGGTGTCCCACCAGCACGTTCTATCCTCACAAAGTCCTATTTCTGACCATTGTGTCTTTCTCAGTTTATGGGCAGATCTATGTAAGCAGGTCTCAGAACAGGCTGTCTGATTTTAGGTCCGATTGTGACATCACAATCGGGACCTACTGCTGTGCTGAGTGGTGGTTGGGAAGGGGTGGGCAGGCCTGAGAATGAGGCAGGAGGAGCTGGGAGAGGGTTGGGGAGGAGTGGGCGCGACCGAGTATTTCCCGGTGAATCTGTGCGCAAAGGTGGGGGCCGATGGGCAAGGAGGGTTGCGAGCTTATGAGAAACAACTAAAATAAGACCTTAAAACCTGGCGAAAACAGTTGCGTGCATTAGCGGAAGATGACGATAAAGGAAATCATTTAATGGAAAACATTAAATTAACTTCTGAAAAGCATACACGGCCTTAAAACATGGCAAAAACAGTTGCATGCATTAGCGCAAGATTAGATGAGGATAAAGGAAATCATTAAATGGAAAACATTAAATTAACTTCTGAAAAGGCTTCACCCACCTCGAGTCTATAGCCTACTAAAAACTAGTGAACCGCGATCTTGGCACACGTGAATAATTGTGGTTGTAAACAATAACACAGACAATATAAATCCTTGTTGTGGGAAGAAAGGATATCATCATGGCCCCAAATAACTTTTAAATATTTTGCAATTGGCGACGAGTCTCTTACTAAATCGGCAAGATTACATTACATAACATAATACATAAAAGCTAAGCTATATAACCTCTCCATCATCAGCAATAGTCAGTGGTTCGTGTCCCCCACACTCCCAAGCCCCCACCGTTGCGCACAGATTCACCGGGAAATACTCGGTCGCGGAGTGGGCAGGCCTGCTGAGCAGGAGGTGGGGAGGAGTGTGGGGCAAAAACTGGCTCAATAGCGCAGTCCTCCACACAGGACATGGTGGTACTACAGCTGAAAATGCTCTGAAAGCCAGGCAGAAATGAAAGGGGCAGAAATTCAGGAGTGGTAATTTAGCATCTCAAGAACCGTTCATCCAAACACGAGGACCAAGGGGAGAGCAGTTAAAAGCGGGAGGACAATCAGATGAGTGGTTCTCAAGTACTCTGCAAGCAGCCATAGCAGGGTTCTTGACAATGGTGCAAGCAGCAACACCAGGAGCCAAGCAATAGGTGTGTTATGAAAGGGCACTGTGCTAGTATGGATTATGACATTAAAGGGATCCCTGGCTAATACGACAAATATGCCTTAATACATTATAATTGTCCTCTATAACTACAATGTAAAATTAAAAACACCTTAATCATTGTATTGCTTCTAGAAATAGCTAATCTTTCACTCAATAGGGGAAAATGCCTGTCGCAAGTTGATGATGTCATAAATGTCATGTGTGATCTATCCCTGTGGAATTTATGGCATGCATGCGCAAATAAAAAACAAAAACAATGTAATACTTCCTATAGTTAATATGAGAATCAAATCAATATTTCAAATGTGTGTTTTTATTTGCACATGCATGCCATAAATTCCATAGGGATAGATCACACATGACATTTATGACATCATCAACTTCGACAGGCATTTCCCCTATTGAGTGAAAGATTAGCTATTTCTAGAAGAAATTAAATATTTAAGGTGTTTTTAATTTTACATTGTAGTTATAGAGCACAATTATAATGTATTATTAAGGCATATTTGTCGTATTAGCCAGGGATCCTTTTAAGTGTGGATGAATTTACTGAAAAATTACTGCTGATGATTTACACTATGTAACATGTAAGGAGCTAAGGCTAAATATTTATTTTCTTTTCGTTTTCAAGGGCACTTTTTATTTCTCAAACAGTGGCCCCTAGGCTGGACTAATGCCACTGCCCTACATCAAGTGTTGTTACATTTTTCATAAATTCATATTTCATACATAAATTAATTTCAGTTTCTGGCTAGGCCTCTTAGCCGTACGCCCTCCTATTCCCGCACCAGCACTGACAAACCTGCACATGCTTTGAAAGGGAGATCCTTTGAAATGTGCAAGCAGCTGGGCTTTTTAAGACCCTCTCAATTAGCACCAACAGCTAACGAGTTCCAAAGGGCTCCATGGGAGGGGCGACCTAGCTTTGATACGACCCAGGTAGCAGTGACTCTGGATAGGGTTGGAGCCAGGTGACCTCCCCCAGGCTGCCTCCAAGCAGGTGGCAGGATAAACATGATGAAGCGTGTTTGCATGTGAGCAACCACGGTCTAAATTTGCATGACAACATAGCAAATATCAAGAGGACAACAGTGGGGTTTAACCTCCTGGGATTGTGTTGCTCAGAATAGGGGAAGACGGGTAGAAATAGCCGTACAAGAGTTAAAGAACAAATTGTCTAACACGTTATTAAGTCTTAAACTAATTACATGACTGGGATAGGGATATCCGCGCAAACCAACTTACAGTATATTGAGCTAATGGTCGGTCGGGATACATTTCATACCGTCCATCAGTCTCCAAAATTTACCAAGGTATACATGGCATTACTGGGTGATTAAAAAGAATGACAAATATTGCAGGGGGGTGGAGGGAGCCACAATGCAAATTTCACAGGCTGGATATCTCCCACTGACAGAAATTATGTCTTCTAGACACATTGCTATGTGTCTTGAGTCTTGATTCCTTTTCACTAAATGTAGGCTGTAGCCAGGGGTGTAGTGGGTTGGGGGAGCAGCACTCTCACTTCTAAAAATAAGATTTGGGTTTTGGTCAATTAATTCAGTTGCTCATTTGAAAATTAAAATTAAATCTCTTTGCCTGTGGGAATAACGTGAGCTAGATGCAATACTGGTTAGAATATTGGGCAGCTTTGAAAACTTTCTCTCTTTAATGTTATTGTTATTTTTCTCTTTAATTGAATCATCCACATGGGAAAAGCATGACTCGGGGCCATGCATATCCCATGTGGATGTACTGTATTGTTTGGCTCCAATCCAATGTGATCTCGGACCTAACGCGGCCAGCCTGTAATATCAGTTACAGTATCCATGATGTATGACACCAAATTTGGTCTTTGGTCCATTATAAAAGTATAAAACATCTGAAAAAAAGTTAACTTCTGTGGCCTAACTGGCAGTGTGTGCATAGCCTGGCATTAGCCAGACTGATAACATGGATTCACTCACACGTTCTTCCACGGTATGAGTTGATTTCTCATACTCGCTTCCTATGAGCCGAAGTCCACTCCAGACTGATACCGTGGAGGAACGTGAGAGTGAATCCATGTTAACAGTCTGGCTAATGCCAGGCTAGTGTGTGCATACAAAGTGTGTCAATGATCAGTCCAGCTGACAGACCATCTCCCATAACAACTAGCCTCCTGCAAAGCCACACAAAAAAATAAAAACACCCCCCAGTCATTTGTTTTGAACAACTAATAGCAGGTGTGAAGCTTTCAGATCTGAACTTTTAACTCATTTGAACTGGAACTCCTGATTCAAGTTCAGACGTGGGGCCCAAGGGGTGTGGAAACTCAAGAGGCAAGTGGTAGCTGTGTCCCCCTAGAGCAGACACACACAGTTGTGAATTGTAGAGTAACGTTTCATTTATGATCCGTCGTACAGTTTGGGATCCAATGAGCACCGTTTCGAATCGCACGGCCCCAGACAGTATCCGTCCCAAGGTCTCGCTCGGGTCCCGGCGTTTTCCTCAGGGTCCCGGTGGCGCACCCCGCGGCTCGCGTCGGGCAACCACACTCGCAATTTCACAAATTGCACATTTTCTAGTTTATGATCCGTTGTACAGTTTGGCACCCTGAGAATAGCTGATCTACAAGCTCACAATGCATTGCACAGGTTTAAGAAGAATTATTACAATTTAGGCATTGAGCAGACCCTAAATGCTTTAGGACTTTTCTAATGATGTGATTAAGCTGTGTATTCTAATGCTGTGATTAAGAAAATGAAGGAGTTGTAATAAACATTTATATATAGGCCTATACATTTTCATTTATGAGCACACTTTTTTTAAATAAACTTTGTAATAGGCTTACCAATTCAGACTTGGTAAGTTTCTTTATGTTTGTATCTGATTCATTACGATTATTGGGGAATTATGGACACGATGCAGCTTTTACAATTATGTTAAACTCTCTTCCACTCCCCTCTGGTCTACTTTAAACGAATCCCACTTATATTAGGCACTAAATGGAACAATGGGTGTCTTTGACACTGTATGATGGCAAACTGCTTGGAAATCTTCTGACTATACCACATGTCTTGTCTTCATTATTTGGGTATTTCCATTTAAAAGAGGACATTGTACTTTTGCTTCGCCACATTTATACTAGGAAAATAGACAACTTCACTGAGTATGATTCTAGCAGTTGATTCTAGCAGTTTTGAATTGAATGTGTCATACTTTCAATTTTAAAGCCTGCCATCTGTAAGAGGAATTAATCAAAGGCCACATACCAGAACCACCACCTAATGCTTTAAGTTGTGTTATTGAATGCTCTCAAACGCTGAAATACTAGATATGACAAATACTATTTACCATTGGTAAAGATAAATTCCCGAACAACAGACTGTATTGCTTCACCCTTGTATTTAACAATGTTTCAGCACCAACAACAAGGTTTTGCCATGTTTAGGGCACAACCCTATAAACACAACCATGAGATTTGGTAGGAAATGTATTAATTAATTTGCAAGATTGCAGTACCAAATAACCAGCATGCGTTACATTACCAGACATCCCCCAGTAGTAATCCCATCCGGATATTACTTAACACGATGAAAAAGTAATATTGAAACTAAAGAAATTTTGAAAAAGTGGTCCTCAGAGCACAGGTCTCTGCCAGGTAGGTTATTATGGATTCATGGTGGTGCAAGGCCAATGTAATGGCTTCCTCTGCCAATTTGAGGCATTGTAGATTTAAAAAAGGTTACGAAATTGGCCTGCTGGTGGCACTAGAACAGGCTGATGTGAGCCTGTAAGGAGTGTGCGTGCAATGTTTCACACCGATCAGTCCAGTTATAGATAGAATGAGACAGCGGCCCCACTTCGGGTAAGGGAGAACAGTGTACGCCACTGTACGGTGTACAGTGTAGGGGTGGGGCGGTATCGACATTTTGTTATCGCGGTTACCGTCTTCCCATTTACCGCCGGTATTGCGGTAATTACCGCACCCCCGTATCAATTAAGGTTCGGCGATAAGCCAAAATATTCCAATCATCTGCCCAGAATTTGCCGCTCCACAGCCCGAGTTATACATCCCCGTACAGCACAGCGGGACTGGCTTTGAAAGGAGCAGATCTACAAGCTCACAACACGTCGCATCCGCGACGCGTTCTGAGCTTGTAGATCTGTGCTCTGTCGGGTTACTATAGTAACGTGGCTACTGGGGCTTTTCAGACACAGTACGCTGTGTGTGAACAACAACCAGATGAGAGACGGGTAGTTGGTAGATCGTGTACATTGATTCAGTAAACTCACGTCTCAAATCGCATTGATTGAGTGACAGGTTTTAGTTACAAGACTTGACACAAAAGGTTGTAAAATCGCAGAAGGGACACAACGCGCTCCTGCAATTGGAGTCAGCGACGTGTTGGAAAAAGTAGAAGCTAGTTTCATTTTCTGTTTTAGTCCTCGTGGCTCGCGCTCTGTCCGTATGAATAAAAAAGAAACTGCCACAAGGTATGTATAAACATAATTGTGTCGTGTGGATAATGGAGAAAGTTTAACGCTGCTGCCTGCTACGAGACTGCTGCTCCAGTCAGTGTCCTGTGGGGATTTCTGTCTCCGTATGACGGCAAAACCTAGGGTCTAGCGTTAGTTTCATTTTCGATGAAAATGAAACTGATGGCCCATTAAGCTTCCAAACATGTGGTACGCGGCCCAGAGCAGAGCGGCATGGAGCGCATGCGGTCCTTGCTTCTCCCCCGTTTTAAAACTCGCTCGTTCTCAATAAAAAATTGCCTCTTTATTGTCTTTTTTGACCGCGGTAAGGACCCTGACACCGCGGTAGGCCGCGGTATACCGCGGTACGGCGGTTACCGTCCCCAACCCTAGTACGGTGTACCCTAACCCTAACCCTGCAAGCCAGCCCATAGAAAGTCATTGCAATTCAACTGTGGTTAGCCTAATACCAGTAAGATAAGCAACCGTCAGGTCACAGTATACACAAAGAGGCCTGTAAGTGGCATTGGTTCCACCTACAAGTTTGTACGACAAACGGTTGATGAGTAAAGCCAAATAACGTTTCGGCCAATCAGAAGAGGGGGCGGGGCAAAGTTAAACCAATTAAGGTGAAGGACTCTTAATGAAGTTAATTGACACCACCCAGCAGTGTGTACGACAAACAGTTAATGAGTAAAGCCAAATAAAGTTTGGGCCAATCAGAGGAGGGGGCGGGGCTACGTTAAACCAATTAAGGTTAAGGAGTCTTAATCAAGTCAATTGACACCAGCCACAAGTTTGTAGGACAAACGGTTAATGAGTAAAGCCAAATAAGGTTTCGGCCAATCAGAGGAGGGGGCAGGGCAAAGTTAAACCGATTAAGGTTAAGGACTCTTAATCAAGTCAATTGAGACCACCCACAGGTTTGTACGACCAACGGTTGATGAGTAAAGCCAAATAAAGTTTTGGCCAATGAGGGGAGGGAGCGGGTCAAAGTTAAACCAATGAAGGTGAAGGACTGTTGGAGCAGCAGGAGTTGGTGGTCCCCGGGAATTACCCGTGAGCAGGCCAGTTGGGGTGTTGATTTGGTCATTTTTGCACGATTTGGCCGCTGTGGCAGGGGGTCCTGAAGGTTGTGGTTTGGCAGGCAAGGAGTGTGTGTGGAAAATTTCAAATGGATAGGGGCAACGATGGGGGAAGACATGAGTAGGGCAAAAGTGTGACTGACAGACAGCCGGTGGAGGTTTTGATAGTAAATGCAATTGAAACAATCCTACATGAACTGAAGACTATATTGATTTAAATAAAAATATGTTTCCAGATACATATCTTCTTGATCTTCTAAATGTATGTCACATTTAATTGCCACTTGAATGGTTTACCCATAATGTTAACAGAGCAGAGGGGAGACAGCAGACAGAGAACCTGTTTTCAACTACAGAGTGAATTCTCCAGGTTGGTATTAATCAAAAAATAACTTGCAAGATTCAGTTTGGAAGAAGCAAGATGCGACTATTTCCCCAAATAAATAGCCTAATTATACATGAGAGACAAGCGTATCTGGGTATTGAAAATGTCAAGGGATGTGTCCAAAGACGTGTGTACTGTGTACTATGCGGCCACTTAAACTTGAAATGTCCAATGCTAGCACTTTTTACTCACTGATGAAGTATATTATGGTATGTTGTGGGTTGTATATTGCGATGGCAGTTATATCACATTAAAAAGGAAAATCTAACAAATGGGACATATTTTACGATGCCTCTCATAAGGATTGCATTGGCAGCTGCAGTACACCGTTCTCCCTTACCCGAAGTGGGGCCACTATCACAATAGGGGGCGTGAATTTGTAGGCGCCCGTGTGTATCTATCTATTGCATTCATAGTGAGGCATTTTGTTCCAAACGGACCACACCTGCAAACTTTGGAGGCCAAATCAGGATGGAATATGAAAAATCTGACACATTTGTGTCAGATAGGGAGTGATGTTTGGACAAAATCTGTAGGAGGAATATTTAAAAATAAAGGTGAAAATCGAGCGTTGAAAGGTGAGTGTCATGCATCATCATTGATGGGTGGATATGATCTTATTGGTTGGAATCAGTAGGTGCAAGCTAGGGATGTCCAAATGGAGAAGTTTTCTTAACCGATAACCGTTGAGCCTTATCGGTTAAGTAACCGATAACCGTTAAGGAAATGTGTTAAAAATGCGCTATTTTTACGCCAAAAAAAAAGGACAATACACCCATTTCACCCCCCCCCCCATTATAAAGTGCCCTATTTGGCATTAGCCAGACTGTTAATTTCCACTCATTAACACTCAGGACGCCACCATTCACTTGCGCTTTATTTTGAAGAGCCCCGGAAGCTCCGTGCGTGTGCACGTGGGTGTACACTGACGATCCAGGAAGGAGATCTGTTTGTTTACAAACGGTCGCGAAAACTAAAATCCTAACCGGGGCCGACCATCACGGCATAGTGTCGCTGTGAAGACAAGCTGATCTCGGCCTCCTCGGCGTTATTTGCACCTTATTTCGAGATAAAGCCGTTTTTATGTTTCAGTATAGAATAGGAGTCAATGGATAATGGCCGCTCTCGGTTGCTTCTGGCTGCGTTGCGTCATGACGTATGCAGTTTTTTCTTTCACCAGCACCCGTAGCAAGCGTCTGAGATGCAGGTTACCATGGAAACCTTATCTCGTCTGTGAACGTGTTTGGCTACCAAGAGCAGCCAAACTGTTAACAAGCTCACTCGTCACAGACGGGACAGGTTTTGAGCTTGCAGATCGGCTATAATGTCATCAACATGTAACACTAGATAGTTGTGTTTTAAGCTCTTCCTTTCTCTTTAGAACAGGATTCACAGGGGTCTGTTTCGGAAAATCCAATCGCTGTTTGTTTCTTGTTGAGCGAGCTTGTCAAGTTGTCAGCAGCGTGTGTGTCACAGGCACATGCATGCATGCATGGTTACACAGACATTGGTGACCGCACAGAAACGTGTGACTGCAGGGCGAATAGTTTCATGGGTGATGTAACACAAGACATTGACGTCCGGGGCTTTTGGTGTGACACACGACGCAGATTGACTTTTTATCGGTCACCATTAACCGTTAGTGCTTACCAGTAACCAATTTCTTAACGGTTAAACGGTTAACCATTGGCCATCCCTAGTTCAAGCCTATGTCATATTCTGCGGCGCAGTTGCTGTACTGCAGGCTAATTTTTCTTAATACATAAATCTAATGCATAAATTAACTAAGTTCAGGGTTTCCTGCAGGAAAAAAGCTTGGCCAGGGGGGACTTGGCTATGGGTGGACTCTGGTGCGCGCAAGCGCGCGCCGGAAAATTTTGATTAATTAATGAATTAGATTAATTTAATTACCTTTAATTACCTTAATACCTATTCATTCATTCTTATTTTTGCCCTCAACATAGGAGAAGAAGTTGCTTTAACAAACACATGAACATGCCCATGATGACAGAAAACACAACTACAGTACATATGCTATCATCATTCACATTTATTCAACATTGAATAAATAAATGTTTTTTTACAGGACAGTGTAACTTTTTTTTTCTTCAGGTTAATCATGTTAATCAACCAGCACTTGTGCCATATAAATAGTTGCCTACAGCACAGAAAAAAACTGTGGTGCAAAGTTAAAAGTAATTAAGTAGATTTACTTACTTTACTGATGCACTGTACAAAGAAGGAGATTGAGTATTTCCTGTATTCAGTACTTTTACTCTTCTACTCCACTACATCTCGATCTAAATATTTTACTTAATACTCCACTGCAATTTTTGAAAACTTTATTTACTAGTTACTTTGGAGATATAAATGATTATACTATAAAACAAATTAATTCACTTTATCCCTATTTATACCTAGGTTACTTGAAAATAGCTCATCTATAAGCTTGTTATGAGCTTGACTTTTACTTGTAACTGTAACAGAGTACTTCTACATTGCAGTAAAACATTTGAGTACTTTTTCCACCACTGCTTCGCTTCACCCCACTCCACCCATCGCGTCCTGACAGCCAATCAGTGTTGCGTTGATGTTGTCCGGAGAGTGAGACACTGAAATGTTTTCGTGTTGACTTGATTCCAACGGGACATGATATTTTATTAACGCGGACCCCACCTGCACCACCAAAGTGAAGCGATGAGCGACTAGAATAGAATAAATAACGTGATGGTTGAACGGATGAACGCTACATGTCTTGCATCGCGTCCGGACGCACACATTAGTGTGGCACTGTTAGCATGTTGGCTAATAAGCTCTCTGTGTGTGTATGTGTGTGTGCGTAATGACGACGTGAAGTCTCTTTGAAAAAAGGGTATGCAGTGCGCGTAAGCACACTGTGCAGGCAGACAGCGCAGCACAAAATAATGGAAAAAACAACTATGTGACACAAATATATCTGGTGTTGTAATGTGTGCTGGTGGGCAGCGCTGCTGCGAGACGTGAGGCACATTCCTGAACACTTTTGAAGAGCTGTGTCGGTGCGGCGCGCCTGCACGTGCGGTTAGCGACGATGATTTCTTTATTATTATTATTATTTCCCCAGACCCTGGCCGGGCGGGAGAAAATTCAGGCCGTGCGTGGCGCCCGTTCAATAAAGCGGTGCCGGAAACCCTGAAGTTAAAAGCGCACAACTCAACAACCCCATGCTGAACTGGGAATACAAGTTGAGCTAATGATTGAGCTGCTTAAACATTAGAACTTTAGAACGTACCCGCCACTGCACCACAGGTTGAGACTTTCTCTGTGCTGCGTTTTCCCTGAAGCTGCGTACAAACATGAAAGTTAAGTTGAAGGACCATCTGCAGAGACCAGCACTGATGGGTCCTTGTTCGCCTGATTGCAATATGATGATTTGTTTGGCGGTTAGCATGCAGCTGCCACTACCATTACCCTTACCCAGCGCCCTGGAAATGCTAATGTCATAATTAAAGTCACTCAGGAGAAGTCTCAGAGGCAAAGATTCTTTCCCTCTCACGTTTTCCTCTCTCCCTCATCAGTCTGTTCTCTTTGTCCTGAATATTATTTTCTGTTTCGTTTCACTTCAATAAGCTGATTGGATAACATTGTCTATTCATAGTGAAAGCTGTTGAGGGACAGCTAAGGGTTCAGCTAAGGGTTTGTTTCTAGTAGGGATGGGTCAGAATGGTCTTTAATTATTCTTATTATTATCTTTAATTAATTCTTATTATCTTTAATTTAAAAATCACACCAGTGTGAACTTAGTGGTGGAGGCTGCGCACCGCTGGGTGAGTGCAGCAGGCGTTGAGGTATGGGTATAATACATGCATTGCAAGGTTGCTCAACAGTGGCACTTGAAGCTAGGTCACCCAGGCATTAGCCTCGGGATCCCAGGCATTGAAGTAAGTGGTGCATGTATAGCAGTGTGGCAAATGTAATCCAAAGTGAGTAGACAAGTTTTCTGTCCTACAGAGACAGTAAAGTTATGGCAAACAATGGTTTTCTTGAATTCATTAATATTTCAACTTAAAAGAGACTTCAGCACACAAAATAAATGCAATGATCTTAAGTACAATACTTAAGTAAATGTAAGTAAGTCAAGTGTGTGTGTGTGTGTGTGTGTGTGTGTGTGTGTGTGTGTGTGTGTGTGTGTGTGTGTGTGTGTGTGTGTGTGTGTGTGTGTGTGTGCGCGCATGGGTGAGTGTGCCTGGCCCGCTCAACAGCGCCTCTCACTTATATCAAACCATGCCCATAGTATCTACACCAGTAAGACGCCTACGGGCGAAAAGCAGGACGGAATTCATTTGCAAGTGCAATTCGAGTTGTGGTTGGTTGCAACCGTCAGGTCGCAAGTTACCATGAAAAGCTCCACCGGCTGTCTGTCAGTCACGTCACATCACACTTTTGGCCCTACTCTTATCTCTGGCACCGGTTCCCCTATCCATGCCAAACTTTGCACACACACTTCTTGGCTGGCAAACCACAACCTCCAACCCTGATTTCTCACATTCCCCTCTTCTAGCGCCATGAGGTTGCTTTTTGCAGACAACATTAATGGACACTGCTCCTACAGATGTTGTCTACAATGCCACTTACAGGCCAATTTGTGTATACATGCGCTGACCTGACGGTTGCTTATCTCCCGATTAAAATATTTCCCCAAATATAGATATGACTGACGTCTGACATCATAGGCGATTCTAGCCTCTTCCAGCAGGGGGTGCACGACCTCTATTACCTCATGCACGCGCGCGCAGCGCGCGTGCACGATGCTCGCGCGCACGCGAAAAAAATTGCGGATATTAGCGGTTTTGTAATGTTGTTTTAGCGGATTTCTGCAGTTAATTTTGTACCCAAATGTAACACAATATAAACAAAAAAAAGTGTAAAACAGGTGCTTCTTTTTCTAGACACCATATGTCTATCTATAGGATTTATTTACTTATTTTGCAGACAGAGGCAGCACAGCCAGGACATATAAAGCCAAACATCAAGTTAATCATCATTCATCAAGCAATCAAGCAGTCATTTACAGTGTCAAATAAGCATTTCACAAAAACAAATAGTAGACACATCCTTATTACACAATGAACTGCAGCCTCCGGGTTTTGGCACTTGCAAACCTTTCAATTATTTTCTGCACTTTAATTTCGTGTATTTTCTCAATCTGTAAAATGCCTATATCTGACACTCTTTTATCAGTCATGGTTGTCCGTAAATACGTTTTTAGTTGTCTCAAAGTAGAGAAACTGCGCTCATAACATAATAGACTATGCACTTGGAGGGAGTACAACAGCATTGTGTAAACAGAGATGTGTCTTTATGTACCTGTCCTCCTGAAAGCTTGCTCGGCGTTCTCAGAACCAAAGGCCCGACATGGAAAGCAGAACGCCCGGTCATGGCGCACGCTATACTCCAGCCAGGCAAAATCTTTAAACCACTCCTTTCTGAATTTGCGTTGTTTTTCGCCAGCGGCCTTTAATGGACATTCTACATCTTCTGGCTGATATGGACCCAAAGCCAAAAACTGCTTGGCTTTATCCGGGCCATGGCAAGGGTCTCTTTCATGAACAAAGTTGGCTTCATTTGGCTCCTCTGGGTCTGGGCCTGGGGTAACAACAGTTGAGTCTGGAGTGGGGCTTGCTTGCTGTGGAGGAACCGGGGCCTCGGTCTCCGGCAACGGCGAGCCTTCCACAGTGATGTCGGTGGCTGGATCACTGCTGCTGCAAGCTCCGTCCACCTCCTCTGGTTCACGTTCATTAGCATTACTGTCAGTGTCGAGTGAACCCGTGTTCACATTTCCTGATGATGAATTATCGGTTGTGGCACTGGGTTTGCTCTTTTTTATAAAGAATTGGTCAATTGTCTTTGTATTTATAGTTCGTTTCGCCATTATTGCTGCTCTGCTGCTGTATCCATATTGTTTTAGGCAGGCGGAAACAGATAAGGAAATCACGGAATTGTGGGTCATCATATCAGAGAGTCACACAGCCGGCCAGCACAGGTGTCAATCTCACAGCCCACCCACAGTGCCTGCCAAGTCTGCCAACAGCGCCGTCGCCAAGCAAGCTGATAGGTCTTACATTGCAAGCAAGCAAGCTGAAATACTTGCCCCTCCACCTCTCTTTTTGCGCACATTTTACAAATCACGATCACTGTTTTATTTAATAATTATAAAATAAAGTTACATTACAAAAAAAAAAAAAAATCAAAATGGCCGCCTGGCGGCCAGGGGGTGCACGTGCACCCTAGGACACCCCTTAAAATCGCCTATGTCTGACATCATAGATGTTTTATGTCATAGACCACATGACACTCCATATATGGGCATTCCAAGCTATGAGCTTAGCTATGAGCTTAATTTGATGACATCAGGGATTTCTCTATATATGGGCATACAAGGGACAAGGACGGAATGTGATGTCACCACACCATGTGATGTCACAACAATGTGATGTCATCTGACGTTACTGACGACTGAAGACGTGACGGTTTTCATAGTTAACTGCAAGAGGATACCTAGGGTGGGTGTAAAATGTATTTATTCTCCATTTTGCATTACCACATTCAACCTTCATATTTTCTTTTTATTAAAATTATGAGCCCAAAGGATTGTGGCTGAAAATATGTTGCAGTACAGATTGTGTGTACAAGGTTGTGATGGGTTGTCAGTTGCAGAGAGGTGTCACTCACTGACCGAGCCAGCTCAGGTGGTTGTCGACGTTGATAGCAGTGGCATACAAGGGGCAGAGTGTGGGGTAGAGCTCTCTGGTTGGCTGTTTAGCCTCACATGCCGGGGTAGCACGGGCCCTTTTGCAGATGCCAACGGAAGTGGTACTAGCGTTAAATGACATTTTGTCTGCATAAACCATTTGTAAGACTAAGCCCCAAGATAAGCATGCGCCTGTTTATGTGTTTGTTATAATAATACAAATGTAGCTCTATTTTTAGGACCATATAGCAGACGGTGCTGTCGATTTATTTTCCTTTTTTTTGTGTGTGTGTGGTGTGCGGTGTGAGCTGCATTCAGCCAACTTTTTCACACCTTTAACTGACTGATCTGTGATCTCCCAACTTCAGTCAACTTACAGTCAGTAGTATAGTAGTGTTTTAGAGATTCCATGATTTAGGTTTCATCAGCACAGACCACAGAGCAGATGAGACTATGGTTAACGTAAGCTCAGATCCTGAATATTTAAAGGTTTACAGTGGAGGGATGTTCACTGTATATTACCAGTAAGACAGTGGAGGGATGTTCACTGTATATTATAAACATTAATATACATTCTAGAGCCAGAACAATTTATTGTTGGCCTATCCCAGACCCATCAAAGATATATCTGTATAGCATAATATGTTGGCCCATATACGGCAATGTGAAAAGTATCTTTGTATTTAGGCCTATAGTATTTATCATTCTAAAATCCCTATGATGTTTTACTGTGTCAGTGCACTGTTGCCATTTGGTACAATAAAGTTTATCGTTTTATAAAGATGTATTTTGTACGTGAGTGTTTTATTCAGATGGGACAGTGAACAGAAAGACAAGAAACATGTGTGGGGCGAGTGTGACATGCGGATTAGAAACACTGTCAGCTGTGAGACAGACTATAGCCTTAATGTGATATGAACCCTTACTTATGCCTACTGCAGCACCACAATTAAGTGTGTTAAACTATAAAATACCCTGCCTTTGTTACAAATCTTTGAGTGATAAACACACTTGAGGGATTACTGCAAAACAATACAAGAGTTAGAATACCGGCTAATACACTGTGCAATCAATGTTGAATGTTTTCACTCCATGATATCACTATCAGTCCCATAATTGCTGTATCGGCTGAGCTCTAGTCTAATAAATCATTCTTTAAAGGTAGTAATGCTTCATTTGACAGTAAACTACAGTAGAAAAAGATAATAGGATATGATTTACAAAGCAGAGAAAATAGATTTGAATTCACAATGTTGCAAATGGGTGTGGCTATGCATCACATGCTTATTGCTTACTAGGGAGGCCATCAGGATGCTCATATTCATGGTATTTTTTTAGACATTTATTAGTCCCTAAATGACCAAATACACTAATTATAATAATGATAATGTGATGATGAAAACCCATCATCATCCACATGGCATAAGCTACAAAACATTATCAGGAAGCATCAGCGACATACTGGCCTCCTCTACCTCCCTGACCAGTCATTGATTAGCTAATTGCATTGACTGATGAGGTCAGTATACTGTACCCTGCTCTGTGTGCACAACGTCCAGGTTGACTGCACTGAAGCCAGACACCGCTGTGTGGCACAACAACAGCCAAGCATGGTCAATAAAATAATTATGGTATGTGTGTCATTAGAATTCCTTAACTGCTTGCGGCATACCACATTAGATACAGTCTATAGAATACAGCAGTGGTTCTCAAACTTGTTCATGTCAAGGACCCCCAAATTGACACTTATTAGCCCGCAGACCCCCATTTGAAAAGATATGCCAAGGACCCCATAAGAGAAAAATAATTTCCGGCTCTAGAAGTGATTCGCAACCATTTTAATTTCAAAGACCCCCAGTTTAACATGCATTTCAGGCTACGGAGTACGGACCGCCATTTAATGGTATTTCCATCTCTGAGACCCCAATTTATATTGTAAAATCAATGTTAATTTAACTCTGAGCGTGTACAAATGAAACCAAATTGGAACCAAATGGTCGAGTTACATACCCATATTGGGTCCATTTGGTTCCTATCATTTAGCTGGGGACCCCCTGGAACTCCATCAAGGAACCCACTTTGAGAACCAATGGAATACAGGAGCCATGTGAGAGTGGTTTGGGCCCCAGCAGTCACATCAGCTGTCATCCGAGTTCCCAGATTTCTTTTTCTTTTTTTGCCACTAGGGGGGCGAGAAGAACATCAGCTGTAGGTTTCCTTCTAAGAGCTGATGCCTTTGCCTACTTTAACGAATAGGACCACCATGGCTTGCTATTCTTTGTTTTCTGTATGTGTTTGATGAGTTAAGAATCGAATGATTGCGACCGAAGGTTTACCATGAGAAAAGTCACAGCTTGTCCGTGTAGACGTGTACACATTTGTATGGGTTTCGCTGCTCTGACTTCATGCTCTAATGTCAGGGGAACCACTCTACCAGTCTTTCTTGATGTACAAAAATAAATAAATGTGCTCTTTTCCTTCATTAAGGAGTACAGTATGTGGATTATCAAAGCTCATAGCATACTATCATAGGAAATATATACGATATATTCTCAATCGCGATTATTTTGTATGACGATTAATCCTCTCCAGAAATTCCTAATCACTATAATAAAGGTAGCCCCATTGATTCCGGATGGAGACCCAAATGCATTTGGTTCTCCATCCGGAATCAATGGGGCTAAATGTATTGAAATCAAATTATTGTCTTAGCAATGTGACAAAAACTTAAAAGAAATATATATATATTATTGAACTCAAGTCTCCATGGTGTGAGTAATTGATTGGAAAAAAGTCATTTTGGGGTGAACTATTCCTTTAAGCCCTATTTATACTTTGTCATAATGTGTCATATGAAGTTGTGTGTCCAAATGAGCCATATCTGACATTTTCCGTCAGATACATGTCATACAAAATAGCTGACGAATGCATTTGCAAATGTCAAGGATTGGTCTTTTGGAAACAGAACAGCTTTGCTTATTACTGCTGCAGACTAGAGTACATGCGTACATGAGTCATTCAGTCGTATAGACAGAAGGAAACAGGAACCATGTTTACCAGCAAAGGACACATTTCTCCGACTCAGGTGAATGTTTTGCATTAATTTTTCCCTCTCCTACCGCTGGTCACAAGATGCTACACAGTCAGTTGCTTGTTGCATATCACATCTCAAAATCACCACATCAGCAGCAGAATTCCGCCATCATTGGCCCCAATTGTCTTTTTAAAACAGGTCACCCTATCTACTAATGGAATCAGCGCTAACAAAGTTTGGTAGAGGAAAACATAGGCTGCGATTCATGCTAGTGGGTGGGACCAGGGTGTTTCTGAGAATGCAATCAGGGAACATGTTTGACTGGGGTGTATTGAGATGAGAAAATGGGACGTTAGGATTAGGAAGTGACAGGGGTGTTTGTTAGATAGGTAAAAGACGGCTGTGTCTTCTGTGCACTTTGATTCTAGTCTGTTAAGATTGAGAAATGTTCGGAATGCAGTGCAGGTCGTGTGGACATAGCAAAACACATACACTTTTTACTAACTTGGGTACCTTCAATTGATTTCCAATAACAGCATTTATAACCTCGTCCTTAACACACCACTATGCCTAGCCTTGACCCATAGGGCTAATTTATAGTACATGTAATATAGTTTATTACTACTATAATGATAAAAGGATAAAATCATTTGAATAAAATTGATGCTGCTGTGTGTGGGATCTTTGTTCATGAATGAACACTATATGTTCCATAGTTTTATACTATGCCAGACGATGTATCCCTCAACACAGATCACACACACACACACACACGCACACACACACCTTGTGACCAGAAAACCAGGTGCTGGTCACACTGGCTTCACGGTATTGTACTTTGAAATCAGAAGCCTGGCTACAACCAGGATTATCTATAGAATGTGCATGTTTGCGTGTGCTACTATTTCACTCGAACGTAAATCAAAACGTCAGTCAAAGTGCAATTCATACAACTTAAAAACTTGACAGGGCTCGATATCTAAAAGAAAGAGGAGTTGTTGGAAATGCTGTGTCATTCATGATTTAAGAATTCATGTATGATTCAAAAGGGTGGCCTACAATTTGGTCTTTATGGAAAGGTTGAGACATTTTCCACACCAGCATTTTCCCTCCTCCTCTCTTCCTCTTTCTATTCCTCTATTCTGAAACTAGAATTATGAGCTCAGTGTCATCATGTAGGCTAAAGCTCTCCCTAAAATCCTATTTGAACGACATGCTTTCATGTGAAGCATTTTATCCTATTATACCATTTTACTTATAGCACGATCTTTCCGTTCTTATATTCTATATTCTACTTTTTTATTTAACTAGACCTGCTGCTACCTATACGTTGTATTACCCTTAAGGCCGGCTGCTACGTCTGTGTCACATCAGTATTTGCTATACATATAGCAACATAATTTATTTTACATTTTTGGAATAAGAAATTGAAGGTTTTCAGAAACCTTAGGTTAGGTTTTAGAAGGCGTTTTCAGAATCGGCCTCAGGTCTAAATGGGTTAAGTGTATTGTTCGAGTATACTGTTGTCCTTTAGTTCCATATGTGCATGTAATTGCTGAGCTGCACTTCATAAAAATAAAAGCTTGGCCAATGAGCCACGTGTGGGACAGTCATACATGCATACATACATACAAAGCCAGAGGTAGGAGCGACCACCGCTCAAAGGTCATGCTTAGAATGCAAGGTGTATAGGTGATTAATATGGTGTGTGTGTGTGAGTGTATGTCCCTATAAACACTACAGTTGATGAATGGCTGCCTCTAGTCGCATTGTCCAAACATGGTGCCACGCCTTGTTTCTCAACTGAACGCAGCATTCCATTCACCACACTCAGTCCAGTCCAGAGAGTTTACCATTCACTAAACATACAGATGCAGAGTCTACAAGTTACCATTTATTTACATTCACTGTCATGTACCGTTAAAAATCAAAATTATAATTTGAAGGAGAGACAATAAAAGCTTGCCGTGTGTGGTTGTGTGTGCATGCGTGCATCTGTGGTGGCAGGGAGTGAGAGGTTTTGGCGAGCAACGCGAGTTCCCTTTTGGCTGATGTCCCAGTAAGCTAGCTATCTCACTGGCCTGACATACCAGGGCTGTTTACTTAATGTGTGAAGCACACACTTCGTCTACACACAAATTTAAACATGCGTGTGCCAATAAAAGTGCTCTGATACAAAAAGTATGGGTGTAAAGTCAGAAGGTGAGAGAAGCTGACAATACTGTGAATACAGGTGAAAACAAAAGCAGGCGAAACGGGCAAGGAGATACAGGAGGCGTGATAGAAACCGCCTGCACAACATGAGGAAACGATCTGCACTCTACTTCCTCCTGGCTTCCCCTCCTCCCAGGCTGATGTTTAGTAGACGACTGTAGCCATGGTGAGGCCTGTAAACGAGTGAACATGTCTTTACCCCCTTTCTCTCCCTCATAAATTCTGCCTCTCTCCCCCTTTCCCTCACAAACAATGGCTGTCATTTTTTTCACACTATTGCTTCAGATGACCGCAGACTCAAAGAAGATTGGAGACAAGCGATTTGTGCTTTACAAGCCATCTACAGCCAGCTATGGAATCGGTAATCCATTTTTATTTATTTTTGTCATTTTTAGCTAATGTACATACATGTGTACTTATCCGCTTTTCTGCATTAAAAGGGTGATCTACTGATTTATACTGTGAAGAATGAGGTAGATGGTAGAGGCAGAGGATGACCATGTGTGATGACGATGTCTGATGTCACACAACAAGCAGGTCTGTATCCAAGTGCCATCTTAAATGTAGCATTTTCCACACAGGCAACATGTGGAGTGATGACATGCACCTGTGTTCAACATTAAGCATAGCATACAAGATTCCTTCTCCATAGAGCAACGAAGTCATGATGTCACTCGCTCATCCCCCGGTTCACAGAAGTAATTTCTCTATGGAGGATAACATTGAGTCATCTTAAAATCGTCTCATATAAGCATTGTGGTCCAAAAATAAACAAATGGTCTCTGCGATATTGTCGGGGAGGTTGCTCTGCATGGTTTATGATAGTCAGTCACTAATATTTGATAGTCTGTTTCTGATGAAAATGTAACTAATTTGGCGAAATTAACATTAGCGTTTTCTCACCATCAGTTGATTCTTCAGAGTGAAACCGCTGAGATAATTTTTTTTTTTTTATGTTTGGAACAGAGTTCTTATATGACGTGATATGAAAAAAGTATGGGACAATGGGAGGGGGGATCGAAACATTGACCAGCAATAAACCTATGGAGCTTAACCAGTGTGCCGACTCTGTCCTTCTTAGGCTAGCCTCTCCTCATTGTCAACTTCTGACTCTTAAGGTAGCTCTCCATTAAACAGACTACAGATTAGTGCCAGCTGGCAGTCGAATAAAGTTGGGAGATCAGTCGTTTGGAAGGTGTGGGAAAAAACTTTGCGGAATGCAGTCAATGCACCTGAGAGCCGACACCGACAGACGGCTAACATGTATTTTTCAACGACAAATACATGAACATGATTAAATATTTTGAGAAATTATAAAGATAACTAATGTACTGCTAGGTGCTTAGGGCATGGGCACAAGGTTATCAGCATTTAGACTTTTTGTGTATCATCTTTCATATTTTGTTAATCAATAACACTATGTGCCTGCAGCAGCATATCATTTTGCTTTCATTATGCTAATGATCAATATAAAAAATAGCTACTGTACATTAGTAAAAAGAAAATGGAAACCTGTCATTTCTGTTCAAGTAGCCTACTGTAGGTCGGATAGGCTACTCAAGACACAAGCCCAATTGCGCATCCACAAAGTAGTCCAATGTTTCATCATCATCATCATATTAAATTGATAAAAATGGTCAATCTATACTATCCTCCGTGTAAATCCATTGTTCCATGAAATAGTTGGAGAATGAGGACTAAGGAATGGGTGACCATAGAATACCACCGGTTGCTTCAGCGATTTTAGACCTCTCGCGCCTTAAAGAAAAGCAGGAGTAAGTGCAGATGATAATTATATGTTACGCTTAGTTTAGTTTCAGAGAGGATATGACTGTATTGGCCCCACTAAACTACAGTCTTTCTCCAAATCTGGCTGTGTTATGATGTGGCTGTCGTTGGTTTACCCACCCTCTTCCTTCCTCTGCACACAGTATCAACACCATCAGCTGCTGTCAAGGCTGCAACATCCCTCAAGGCTCCATAGGGACTTGCAGCACATACTTAATATATCACACATAAATTACTGTGCAGGTGTGTGTGTGTGTGTGTGTGTGTGTGTTGACAGTTGCCACCATCACAGCCTACACTCCCACACTGTGCTAAATATGAACAGCACACACATGAGCTTGCTACAGTTCGTCACATACATGCCAGTGATCTTCAACACCTACAATAGCTGAATGACTCGACTCCACCAAAAATATTATTTAGGAATAGCACACCCGAATGAAAATGTCACAGCAACATAATAATTTGAGAATAGAAGACTTCTCAGCATACATAAACATGTAACCATAGTATTTACTCATCCTATGCTTCTCTACCCATTGTGTTCTTGTTCCCCTCCTCTCATCTCCTCTTCACAAAATGCAAACGAACCCAGGCATGCATGCTTATTTAGCACAGAAAGAGAGAGAGAGAGTGTGAGTGTGAGTGTGTGCGCACACACACGCTTATAGGGGCACCCAAGGGCCTCTCGAATGAGGAAGGGGGTTTAGCGTGACTGGGTCAGGATCTCAGGAACCAACTCTACACCCAGACAGACCACTCAACCATAAAGTGGCGAGAGGAGAGGACCCGAGATGAGAAAAGATAAGATGAGAAAGGATGGGTTTAGAAGAGCATGTGGTGGGTGTTGGAGGATAAGAGGATAAGCAGAGGAGAATGGTGACCGAGGCATCAGGGGAAATGGCATCGTAAGGGAGCTAAATTATGGTGAGAGACGGAGAGAAGGAACATGTCATTTTTTACAATCCTGTTGTGAGGATTCTCTCTTCTTTTTTTCCCCCCAAACCCCCACATTCTCGCCCACCGAACACCTGCCAAGCAAGAGCTGTAGGAAATGGTGTGTGTATGCACACACACACACACACACACACACACACACACACACACACACACACACACACACACACACACACACACACACACACACACACACACACACACACACACACACACACACACACACACACACACACACACATTGAAATGGCCCAATTCTTCAATCACGATTCCAGCTGACGCCTCCATATCATCTGTGCTAGGCTACATCACTGATTCCAGCCAGGTAGGGCTGCACAGAAAATGCCTGAAATCACAATGATGATTGTGCAATTTAGAATTCGTACAAATAGCTGAAGTTTGTTGTAGGGGAAAATGCCTCGGGCAGCTTCCGAAAACAAATATTCAGAACCTGAATACAAACATAACCTCAGGCATACAGTACAAATCCAGCTGCGGTCCATGATAATTGACATAAGCAATAGTATCCATTAACTAGGGCTGTCACGAATCATAAGCTGTAACTTAATCGACTGAAATAAAATAAAAAAGGAGAACAAATGGTTTTCTGCTGAGGAAACAACCATTTACAGGCAGAATAATAATGTGATATGATCATTCATTATCAAAGGGAAGGGAAGCAGTCACCTGATCGTCATTTCCGTTCACGAAAATATCTTTTGAGTGTTCCAACAAAAACACATATATATACAATAATAATTTAAAAAAGGTAACACTCAGAATATGCAAGCTACATCATGATGCTGCCAGCCCAGCACAGTGTTCACACTTGCTTTCCGCGAAGACTTTGCCTGCAATGTTGTACTGTAGGTCCCACATGTTCACACATGACACGCAAAATCAAATATGCTGACATGTTGTCTGCACATTTTGTATATCTGAACGGGTCTGCACATTTTGTATATCTGAACGGTCTTAACTCATAAGGGTGAGTTAAATTAACACTGAGGACTTTATGGTACAAATTTAAATAATGTCAAATATCTGTGCCCACTCTACCTTGTGTGATGAGAATGTGGTATGAGCCACATTTATCTCAACACCTCTGAAGTGTGCACATACCGCAGTGCAAACACACACACAAACTATGCACCCAACGTGAACTCAAAGTCCTTCTCTCTCACTATATAACACACCCACACATAATACTGAGTTGTCTGTTAATTAGAGAGAACAGATGCTGGCAGGCCAAACAGAGTCTTCCCAGCTTGATGTGCGCAGCTCTGAACTCCCTAAGCCTGCAGGGGAAACAAACATACACACACAGTCTTTCACAGGCTACACTTTACCATAGAAAGTTTTCCTACATTTCTTCAACAGCTCCCCAACATCAAGCCTTCCAAGGTTTTCTTCAAATGTCCACCGTGTGTGTATAACCACCACATACGGAAGGGAGTTGCCTTACTTAAAAGAATTAAAAAGCCATTATTTGCATCTGGATGGTTTTAGACCTATCAAATAACTGTTGTAGTACGTCATCCCAGTTTGCATGGGAACTATGCAACATACTATCCTCATAAGACAGAAATGTGAACAATCTGAATTACGTCTTTGCAAATGAGGATTTGAAAAACACTGTAAAATGCTCAATTATATATTCTAAACGGCAATCAAATACTGATGAGAAAGCACCATTATTCATCTACAATAGGCTTTAATCTCTGCAGTCCAGATACAAATAATTGATGTAGCCTTATGTAACAGACTAGATGTCTGATATATATGCAGGATTAATATCAAAGGGGAGAAGAAAGAGACCTGTAAGACAGCACAGCAGGGTGACTATTTGGCACAGGCTGTAGGCTTAGGCTATAGCTTTGAGGTGGGGTCCAACTCAACATAACAATCCACTCCACAACATAGTGATTAATTGCTTCACATTAGTTGTTATAGGCTCATCCGCGAACTCACCCGGTAGTAGTAGCCTAGGGGGGGAATGTAAAAGGAGAAATGCCCTCGTTTGGAGGTCACACCGCAAGGCTGAAGTCATGAGCCAACATGCGGGGTCTCCCTCTTTCTCCGAGACGCAATAGCGTGAGGACACACCCAGAAACACAGGGGAGGGGAGGAGGAGGCGACAACAGGACAGAGAGAAGGAGCTTTTACATACGCCCATCTTCACAAATGACGTAAGAACCAAGGGTTTACTTGAGAGGCAAAAACCAAAGGCAGAGATGGTTTAAGCCTAAAACCACTTATTCCCCAAGTCCCATGTTTTTTTTTAAAAAGGACACCAGGTGGAAATGGTAGGCAACAATAATAAAAATCTTTGGTATTTTTTTCACCATAGGCTCCTTACAAACACTTTGGTTACGATTGACAGAAAAGCACGAGGGGTGTAGCCTGTTATCGTGTGTGTGTGTGTGTGTGTGTGTGTGTGTGCGTGCGTGCGTGCGTGCGTGCCTGCGTGCGTGCGTGCGTGCGTGCGTGTCAGAGAGAGCCGTTCCAGCAAGCCAAACAAGCTTATCCCGAAGGCACACAAGAACGAACAATAAGCCACCCTATATGCACCACATTCATGACACACCTTCATTTCAGTTCACAATTCCTCACACACTGTTGCTCATGCTCACACAGCCTCACAGACAATCTGTTGCACGTTTACCCAACAACTCGGTCCTAAATGGCGAAATAGCGTGCCCGTCAAATTCCATGAGAGCAAACTGTTGCAAGACACGGGCAGACATTAGACAGTCTGTCTGCCAACCCCACTCATTACACTAACGAGAATAGAATGCGAGCAAAAATCGCCCTTTTGTTTCCACCCACAAGGAACGAAGGGGGGAAACAAACAAACAAAAAAATAGCCGCAAAATTAGTAAATTACAAGATGTTTTCCAGTGATGCGATCAGGAAGGACCCTTCCATGGTTGGTCGCATGTAAAACACAGCAGACTATAAACAGCAATGTCCTCAAAAACTGATTTCACACACCTGTAGGAAAGTGTGCAAGTCAGTGGTTTTAAACCAGCCACCAGTGGTCCCCGAGGGGGTTCCACGTTCCAGGTTGTCCCCAGCTAAATGATGGGAGAGTTGGTAACCAAATGGACCCTTATAGATATTTTAACTATTGATAGTGTAACATGAAACCAAATGGTTTCCATTTGATTTCATTTTACGCTCTCAAGAGAATGGTTGATAAACACCTGCATCACTTAATTTACAATTAAATTCTACACAATTAAAGAATGTATATATAAGAATTTTCATTGTGATCAACGTTTGCTTGTTATCTCTCCTACCACATCAACACAGCATGGAATTGTGGACAAAGTATGTTCCAATAACAACAAAATCTTCTAAGTTTGGGGTCTGAGAGGCTACATCTCATTAAATGGTGGTCCGTGTCTCAAATGGCGAATAAATAATGGGCAATTGACATTAAAAAGGGTTGAAAACCAACTGGTGTAAGTCAACAAAACAGAGCGGTTCTTACTTACCCAACAGTGTAGCAGACGGCTAGAACATGACAACACACCGCAGACAACAAGCCTCGTCAGTCAGTGGCACCAAATGAGAACGAACAGTCCCTTAAAAAAGGTTTAAAATCCAAGTCCCCGTCTGTCTCTGATGATGAAAAAACCTCTTTCTTTTCGTTTCAGTCACAAAATGGAATGTCTCGACGTTTGTTGATCTTTGAGAGATGCGTGGTCAACTCTTCTTTGGAGGAGAAAAAACGACAGTTTGTCGCTATGCAGGATACTGTGGCAGTGTGGGGATGATGTGTTAATTGTATGAGGTTTGATTATTTATTATCTCCCACCCGGAGCTTAATCAATCCAACTTGTCAACTGTCTGCTGCGGTACTAGGGAAGGAGGGAAGGAAGGAAAGAATGGAAGGAAGGCAGTCAGTCACACGAAAGGGAATCAGTTTAGAGACGTGGTGCGTGCTTCATTTTTAAGCTGATTAGCTCTTCTTTTTTAAGTTTCTCTAAATCAGTTGACTTCGAAAGATTAATAAGCTAAAGCATCAGGTCCGTCGCCATGCAACACAGCACAGCACGCCCAGGAAAAAAAGTAAAAAATAAAAATAAATTCACGACTTTTCACTTTCAAAACCAAACCAACGAAAAACACCCCTTTATTCTCCAAAGAGGAGGAAAATAATACCCGAGAAAGAAATTGCTGCAGTTTGACTCCAGTCCAGAATCCACAGGGAAATGTATTTCTTTCGGCTTCTTCAGAGCGGGTATTAAGTGCAGATAAACGGAGCCTCGCTGCTCCAGACGAGGGAAATATTTAGAGCTGCAGTTCCGTGATTTTCGTGGCTGGAAAACCAAAAGAGGGGAAGCGAGCTGCCGAGGAGAGGAGAGCGCCGCCGACCGAGGAAAATAGAGGGGAGGGACTAGTCCGGATCCGGCATTACCCGTTTTAAGGTGGATCTAATTAGATTATAGTGATCTCTCGACCTTTTTAATTTCGATGACCCCCCAGAGTTTGATATGTTTTATCAGTGGTGGAAAAATTACTCTCATCTTTTACTCAAGTAAAGGTATCAATACTGCAATGTGGAAATACTCTGTTGCAAGTAAAAGTCCGGAATTCAACATTCACTTGAGTAAAAGGGCCATTCCCACCGGGCAAGATAAAGATGAAAAAAAAAGAAGAAAAAAAAATCTTTCTCAATTGAAGTGGATGCTAGCGTCCAGTGTGGACACTACCATCCACTTCAATTGAGAACAATATTTTGTATCTTTATCTTGCCCGGTGGGAATGGCCCTTTAAAGTATGAAAGTATTGGTTGCGACCGTCAGGGAGCAGTTTACTATGAAAACCTCCACCGGCCGTCCGTCCGTCCGTCCGTCCGTCCGTCACACGTCACACGTCACACCTTTGCCCTGCTCATATCTCCGCATCAGTATGACATCACACCACATGTGTACACAAACCTTTGTGTACGTTGCTGTGGCAACAGTCTGTTGTTGCTGGTCTGTTAGTGTACGTTAGCAACCACCTTAGCAACCATGGTTTTACCCTAGCAACCAACTGTTTACCCTAGCAACCAACTGTTTACCATAGCAAGGGATTCTGTTAGGGATCTCCATATATGGGCATAAAGGGATTCTGTTAGGGATCTCCATATATGGGCATAAAAGGGATTCTGTTAGCTGTTAGTGATCTCCATATATGGGCATAAAAGGGATGCTGTTAGGGATCTCCATATATGGGCATAAAAGGGATTCTGTTAGGGATCTCCATATATGGGCATGAAAGGGATTCTGTTAGGGATCTCCATATATGGGCATAAAAGGGATTGTATCCCAGATGATGCCCTGTTAGGAGATCCACACTAACAGAATCCATATATGGTCCTACCGACAGCTGCTATAAGCCAACCCTGGCGATAAGGTCTGAGTCGAAGAAATGCTTCTTTCCTGGCAAGAATTGCCCCTTTATACTGTAGGGCTCGTTTGTGTATTGTATGACATCACGCCACATCATCGGCTGAGGACTGTGTGATGTCATCATATCTCCATATATGGAGACATAAGTTGCTCATGCCCAAATATGGGCTGGTGAGGTCAGACTTAGTGTGATGCGTAGGTTATCTCCATATATGGAGATTCAACTTCAATGAGTAACCATGGCAAACTGTCAACTGCCCGTATGTCTTGATCATTGGTAAAACAAACTTTTGGCCTATTTGTGGAGATAAGCGACCAACGGTCGCTTATCTCCCGATTAGGGAGTCTTACTGGTATCAAAACTACTACTTGTGACAATGTGACACATTGTGAGCGTGCTGATCTACTCTTTTCAAATAGTAAAACTGTGCCTAGTTGCTTCTATTGGTCTTATTTTCAAAGACCTGCTTGTTTCTTTAGAAAAATCTGGCAACACACGATTCCCTGTTCACTTCCTTACTAACCTCGCCTCACCAGGCTTTCCCCTCAGAGAAAGCCTGGTCTTCGTTTACTAAACGGGCCGTTTGATCCGGTCGGGAGCGGAAGAGCTCCTACGTTTTTCTGTAGTCCAAAACGGACTACACTTTGGCCGGAAACAACGACCGGAAACAGTTTCAACCCAGTTTAGCGCATGCGCAAGTAGTTAGCGCATGCGCAAGTACGGGTTAAAACTGTTTCCGGTCGTTGTTTCCGGCCAAAGTGTAGTCCGTTTTGGACTACAGAAAAACGTAGGAGCTCTTCCGCTCCCGACCGGATCAAAAGCCCGAAATTGGAAGCCAGCCCAGGCTACTTCCTTACTAAGGAGGAAGTGAAAATTGATTGATTGATTGATTGATTGATTGATTGATTGATTGAAGAATTTTTAGAAGTAGAGTTTCATGACAGGACAAATCAATGGTACAAGGTCAACTAAAAGGAGATCCTAGTAAGCTTTACGGCTTATTTACACAGGAACCACATTATGTATCTCATATAACATTGAAAGACAGATGCATAGAACAGAGTAGGCTACTTTGCATAGGTCTACATCAATTACAAAAGCAGAAAAAAAGGATAAAATAGGGTGGGAAAAAACTGAATGGGGCTTATTTACGAGTCTCGAGTAGCAGCAGAATAGGCGCCCTCCCCAGGGAGCCAGTTATCCAGATTTAACATCCGGAACAAAAGGTTCCTACGATTGGCCGCTTGTGATGCTGTTTATTAGGGATCTCCATATATGGGCATAAAAGGGATTGTATCCCAGATGATGCCCTGTTAGGAGATCCACACTAACAGAATCCATATATGGTCCTACCGACAGCTGCTATAAGCCAACCCTGGCGATAAGGTCTGAGTCGAAGAAATGCTTCTTTCCTGGCAAGAATTGCCCCTTTATACTGTAGGGCTCGTTTGTGTATTGTATGACATCACGCCACATCATCGGCTGAGGACTGTGTGATGTCATCATATCTCCATATATGGAGACATAAGTTGCTCATGCCCAAATATGGGCTGGTGAGGTCAGACTTAGTGTGATGCGTAGGTTATCTCCATATATGGAGATTCAACTTCAATGAGTAACCATGGCAAACTGTCAACTGCCCGTATGTCTTGATAATTGGTAAAACAAACTTTTGGCCTATTTGTGGAGATAAGCGACCAACGGTCGCTTATCTCCCGATTAGGGAGTCTTACTGGTGGTTCCTGTCGCTAGTTTAAAGTCACCTTTCAATCACCATGATACGCGTTTTGTGAAAATATGGTCCCATTTATTTAATAATTGATGTTTAGTGCCCCTTACTTTGAAGGGATAAGGGGCACAGAGTGCCGGCACTTTACAGTTTTTCAACCTTAACCCTGCTCTAGTTTAGAAGCAGGGTGTCATGGCGACAGTCAGTAGAAAGCCATCATTCGATCGCTATTGTGCTGTTAAAAATGCCAGCCTTTGGATCAAAATGTATTTTTTCGAGATAATGAGGCTTCTTTGTTGCAAGATCAATGGGTTTCTATGGAGGATTTTCACTTTGCGTGCACGTCAACGTGCGTTGTAAACAAACCGCGGCCATTACCGCATATATCGCGTGCATAACTGGGATAGGCACTTTATGCAGCCTTTTATACAGTATATTGCAGGTATACCGGGGTAGGCACTTAAAGCTGGGTATGCTCATACAAGGGCAAAAAAAAGCTTCATTTTCGCTCTGATAGAAACCAATGGTGACGTCATCACTTCTCACCGTCCATATTTTCTACAGTCTATGGCAGGCCCTGGAGAGGGCCAGGAATGAGGTGAATACACCCTGCATGGACCTCCATCTCCTTGTGAATTGTATCTCTGGGACTGGGGCCCCTACTCTACACTGTCAATACACAATGTTAATTAATTTAACTCTGAGAGTAGTGTATGCTACAAATGGAACCAAATGGGTCAATGTTGTACCATGTGTACACTCTCAGAGAATTAATACAGATCAGTACTAAGGGTCCATTTGGTTCCTAATTCCTATTCCTTTTAATGGACTTTTAATTGTGCTGTAATGTAATTCACAACCAGGTCTCCACCAGGTCAGGAAGGTTATTGTGTGCCAGCAATGTTCGGAATTTGCCATGAAAACTCAGACGGGTCTGTCTTGATAACTTGACTATAGAGATAATGTGTACCAATGTGCATGATGTTTGGACATTTCACGCAGATTGGTAAAATCACTAAATTTGCCTTTTATAGCGCCACCATGAGGCTGATTTGAAAAATTCCTAGTGGCATTTCGTCCTCGGCCTAGTGGGAAAGTTTCACATAAATCGTAAATCGTGTGTTCATGATTTGAGGCATTTTCTTCAAAATGGAGCACTTCTGCAAACTTTGGAAGTCAATCTTTGCCAATCAGGATGGAATATTACAAATCTGAAAGATCCCCTTTGGTTTAATGACTATAGAGATACTGTGTACCGATTTGCGTGATCTTTGGACAAAATCTTTAGGAGTATGCTAAAAAAGATTGTTTTGCAAAAATCGGCCTCCTGGTGGCGTTATAACGGGCCCATCTGAAAAATTCAGGGCAGAGGTTCTGCTCTGGTATCCAGGGAGTGTGTGTGCACAGTTTAGCTGCAAACGGCATAACGGTGCCAGCATAGCTGTTCACAGACACGGACAGACGGATGGACAGGGTGCAAAACATAGTCTCGGCCATGCTATTTCAGCCTGGTGGAGAGAAATATGAACTACCAGCTACAACACTCTTTGGTTTTACACACTTATATATACTAGCCCTTACCCGTTCAAAGATATGAGCTCCGAAATGATGTGTAGTGTGTGGGTTATGGGATGTGCACTGTGCACAGTATATGAGGGATGGAAAGTAACTTTAACTGGTGCTTGCATGATAATATGTAGGAGCATCAATGTAAGAAATACCCGTTTCATTTAATGGCTACAGAGATGACACCCCCCCCCCCCCCCCCCCCCCCCCCGCCCGCCTGCACACACACACACACACACACACACACACACACACACACACACACACACACACACACACACACCACACACACACACACACAGAGCTGGTTAAACATCTTGCCTCATGTTAGATGCAGAATAGATATGCCTCATGCTAGATGCAGAATAGATAGTACACCATAAAAATGCTAATATACAGCATATGATTTGTGAAAGTGACAAACGGGCTTCACAGTTATGTCAGGTATGTTCATATGCTAATGGTGATGCGATTTCAGATCAATTGCTCCGGCCACTGAGGAGAAACGCTGTGACAGACACTCAGACACTCAGACAGACAGACAGACACTCACAGATATGAGCTCTGAAATGATGTGCAGTGTGTGGGTTATGGGATGTGCACTGTGCACACAGTATATGAGGGATGGAAAGTAACTTTAACTGGTGCTTGCATGATAATATGTAGGAGCATCAATGTAAGAAATACCCGTTTCGTTTAATGGCTACAGAGATACTGTGTACCGATCTGCATGATTTTTGGACAAAATCTGTAACAGGGCCAGACAACAGACCCCCCCCCCCCCCCCCCCCCCCCCCGCCCGCCCGCCCGCCGGCCCACCCACCCACCCACACACACACACACACACACACACACACACACACACACACACACACACACACACACACACACAGAGCTGGTTAAACATGTTGCCTCATGCTAGATGCAGAATAGATATGCCTCAAGCTAGATGCAGAATAGATATAGATACACCATAAAAATGCTAATATACAGCATATGATTTGTGAAAGTGACAAACGGGCTTCACAGTTATGTTAGGTCTGTTCATATGCTAATGGTGATGCGATTTCAGATCAATTGCTCCAGCCACTGAGGAGAAACGCTGTGACAGACACTCACTCAGACAGACAGACACTCAGACAGACAGACAGACAGACATTTGGAAAATTATATGTTTGATATATATGGGCCTAACAGCTCATCCGCACTGCCCGCAACGCGAATGATGAAATCTAAAAGCAATATATTTGTTTCAATGAGACCATCCTGACGTACCGCGTGCGACGTCGTCCACCCCTCCTATTTTTGCTCGCAGAGTTTCTATTTGAGCAAGGTTTTGCACCGATGTCCCACCCCAAACACTTTTATTGGTTGAGATCACAGGGAATCGTCTCCCTGGAGCCAGCTCAACACAGATGGACGAAGTACTCGACCCCAGTACTTGAGAGTACAGATGTACTACTTTAACTCCACTACAAGTAAAAGTGGTTCAGTCAAAATTATACTCAAGTAAGAGTAATAAGAACCAAAACAATGTATTACTCAAGTAAAGTAGGCCTACAGATCCTCAGAATCTGTACTTAAATACAGTACTCAATTAAATGTACTCTTCAATTTAGTTGCTGTCCACCCATGCACTGCCTGCCACAGGTTCAAGCTACGTCGCAGCGTAATGGCCGACACTCCATATGCAGACAGTATTTCGCACCGCGTTGCGGGCAGTGCGGATGAGCTGTAATCGGCTACTTAATCAAAGGCAAAGTTATTTGCAATATATATATTCAGCATATGATGCCTAATAATGTGAATCTTATTAAAACCAAATGTGAAATATTTAAATTTATCGAAACACACCATAATGGCAGGGTTTCTCATCATCATCTGTATACATTTTAAATGTGGGGCACCCTAATGGCTCAAGATATCACTGTACACATAATGACACAGGCCTAATCAGCTTCTGACATGTTTCTTGATATTCACTTAATGCATCTTTACTGTCTCTTTCCTCTATACTTTATAAGAAAGAAAAAAACAATGCTGTATGAATATATATTATTTGTTACTTTGCCACAATATATGTGATTCAAGTATAACAAATAAACAGAATACAAATGTCAGCGTTCTCTCTTCCTCTCTCTCTCTCTATGTCTCTTGATATATGTAACTGCTGGCGGCCAGTGTTCGATTGGCCGCTAAATCAACACCTACGCTATGCTAATGCCAGATAGAGGCAGAGATACGCCAGAGAAAGAGAAAGAAGGAAAGGTGGTTTGGGTTACCGCAGTTACCACAGCAGGTCATAGTTTTTCACTTGCAGTGAAACTCTTGTAGAAGAACATAATGTTATGTTTTGTATTGCTCCCCAAATGTTTGAGGCGGAACATTTTCTCACCAAAATGTCCTCTTTGCACATCGATTTAATTTACATCACAGGTTGTAGAATACTGTAAGTCAGGGTTCCCCAATAGGCGGCCCGCGGGCCATTTGCGGCCCACGGGGGGCTACTGTCTGGCCCACACCAACCCCAGTAATAATGGTGGTATAAGAGCAGCAACAACACTAGTATATCGTCGTTGTTGGGTGGAAATCTCATATCTCCAAATTTGTACGTTCTTTCGCAAATCATACAAGGCCGTCGCACAAAAGTAGTGAAAACAGCAGATCTGGTGCGAGGCGTTGTGTGCTTGTAGATCGGCTGTTTTCACTAGTTTAAATCATTTTTAAAATGATAAATTAAAAACGAACAGTTTTGGACATACAAGATTTTCACCCGATAACGACGAAAACTGTCGCTGGAGTAGCGGTAACGCCACCGTCGCCCCCTGCAATGTTGTGGCCCTCAGCTTGGTACCCTAGACATAACTCGGCCCTTGGGGAAAACTAATTGGGGAACCCTGCTGTAAGTAGTCTAATCAATCTAAGTAAAAACCAAAACAAAAAAAGGGCCCAACACAGGAGAATTGTTTCATAGTATTTCATAATATCTTTCTGCATTATATATTAAAAGTATAGACTAAATGCACAGGTGACTGTATCATGTAATCAATTGTAACCAATCCCCAAACCTGTTGTTTTGGGGAGCGCTGGTTTCATTGGCTTATTTTGGTACCGACCTGCGCGCGCATCTAGTTCTTATCAGTGTAACGTAGACCAGAAATGCATATATAACTTCATGGATTTAGTAGAACATACTTTTTACACGGTCAAAGTTCTGACATTTTAGAGTGCCGTGGTCTTGGCAGAATTGTTTTACAAAGGGTCTGTGTACTAGATCCAAAATGGTTTCTGGTCATTCTTTCCAATAAAATACCATTAGATTAGGATATTTTGTCTTATTGTATTTGGGGTACCACTACCCTAACACCCAATTTGCCAAATGTCCCGCTTACAGTTTTTTCTGCATTGTTGCTATGGTGGTGTCTGCACATCTAAATTCTGTATAAATTGTTCCTTATAGACATATGCAAAATATATCAGAAGTATAAAAGTGTGTTTTTTTTAATGCTGATGTATCATTGTTCCCATGGCCACAGCCAGCTATGAGGCCACTGAGGTCCAGACCTCGGTAATTATTTAATATTCTGAGCTATATAACTATAAATAATAAGGGGTTGAAACTGTCTCCTTTGAGTGTCTGTCTGCCTGCCAGCTGTGTGTGTGTGTGTGTGTGTGTGTGTGTGTGTGTGTGTGTGTGTGTGTGTGTGTGTGCGCGTGACTGCGTGCGTGTGTGCATGCATGCATGCGTGTGAAAGAACGAGCCCTCACACCCAGTACTCCCTTTATACAGTATATTTGAAGCTGAGATCAGTAGGCAAGGTTGTGTTGAAACAACCGACTGACACAATATGTCCATATATGGGCATTCACAGATTTGGGCTTAACATTGATGACATCAGGGATCTTCATATAAAAGGGACAAGAACGGAATTCATTTGCAAGTGACAACCACACTGGTTATCATGAGACTGACACAATATGTTCATTTATGGGCGTTCCCAGATATTGGCTTAATATTGACGAAATCAGGGATCTTGGCCATACATGGAGCGTGACATGAGGTGTGACGGACAGACATGATCTGCAGGTTTTCATACTAAATATGACCTACGGTCGCAACCAATGCTGAAATGTAGAACTACTCCGTTACAAGTAAAAGTCCGGAATTCAAAATGTATTTGAGTAAAAGTATGAAAGTGTTGCCATCAAAATGTACTTAAAGTACCGAAAGTAAAATTACAAAATGTTTGAAAATAACAGATCTACAAGCTCACAATGCGTCGTAATGCGATGTGTTGTGAGCTTGTAGATCGTCTATTTTCAAATAGCCTAGGTATAAAATAAGGCTAAAGCGGTTAATGTATGTTTTATAATATTATAATGTATATCTGCAAAGTAACTTGTAACTAAAGTGTTCAAATAAATGTAGTGGTTTAAAAGTACAATATTTGGATCCAAGATGTAGTGGAGTAGAAGTAGATGTAAGTACAAATACCTCAAAATTGTGCTAGTACAGTACTTAAGTAAATGTACTTAGTTACTATACACCACTAAGCTGAAGGCTCACTAGTCTTTCCATAAGAGCCTGTGACTCAATAAACCTCACAGAAGTCAGTATAACCTTAATGGGTAAGAATATAGTATTAAACTATAAAATCTACAAAAAATGAAAGGATTTAGTCAAATGTAATAGCTACTATAAGGCTAGTTAAGCTTCTTATCATCTCTGACTTATTCTTTTGGAGACTTCCTGGTCCAAGTTAACTAGAGGAACAAGGCCATTTACTGTACGTATCTAGATGGACGCTATTGCTAGAGACACTGACTCCAAGTGGAAGATCTGGCAACAGCAATGGGAGATAAACCAGAGAGTGGCTTGGACGATTTTTTTTGTTTATCTCGACTGCGCCAACGGATGATGATGATGAAGTTTCTTATTAAGAATTTTCCACATTTTAAATCATCTTGATTTCTTTTTTTGTCGGAAGCATTTAGACAAGTCATAGAGCATACATGGGCAACTGGCGGCCCGGGGGCCACATGCGGCCCCCACCTTCACTCAATGCGGCCCACAGGTTAATACCAGAATACTGATATATTATTGATTTCAGCTGTTAAAATTACAACCATGATCTGCTTTAATTCCGTCAGTCTATATTAGTAGCTTAATGACTAGTATAGTAGTACTAAAATGTATTTTTTCATGTCCAATGTATTTGTATTTAGGTTCATAAACTTAACATGAGTATATAACTAAATGCGTTTGAAATTAAATCAAAAATGTTACATTTCAGGATTCCAATTCAAAAATAACAAAAAATAATTCAGGATTCCAATTCAAAAGAAGCAAAAATAGCCGATCTACAAGCTCAAAACGCATCGCAGCGCGATGCGTTTTGAGCTTGTAGATCTGCTATTTTTGCTTCTTTTGTATGAGATACTAGAATGACAAAGTAGGACGTAGCAATATGTATTGTGGCCCTCTGGAGTGAAGGTGGAAATATACTGTAGTGGCCCTCGCCATCATCAAAGTTGCCCACCCCTGTCATAGAGCATCTCAAAGTACTTACCGGTACAGCAGGTTTTAAATTAGGACACATCGGCTGCATAATTGCAGATACCGATGACATCCAAAAAGTCAAATAATGGCCAACATATCAGACAAACTGATATATCAGCATTATTGTAGCGAATATATACCGCCTTCGATTGGAGGTATTTTATTTATTAATTGCATCCTCAAGGCGATTAGCTTATACAAGGGTTGGTGCTACATGTGCAATAACTTGAAAAGTTTTCTTCAAAGTCGTATATGAATTAATGTCTGCATAAAAATTTAAAGGAATCATCGTTGACCAGTAGCTAGCTCACTGACTACTGCAGCATTTGCGGAATCAACAGCTTGCAGTGATTTTTATAATTCAATCTCACTTGTTTTGTATTATTCTGCTGACCACAATACTTCCACAGCAGTATGAATATAGTGTTGAGATGATGAATGAGTTGAGATCAGCACTGTTTGTTGAATATTGTATGATGGATTAAACGTATAGGCACATATTCTAATAAAAGGTATGTGGTATGATGAATCTAACATGTCTTTCTGTATTTCTGTTTGTACCTTTCTTCCTATGTATTTCACTGAATTGTTTATTGATTCTAAATATCTACTGTATACCCTGATGGTATGGTTATTTAGCCACACCTGTCAGTGACTTTTTGATTGATTGAATACTTTATCAACAGTTTGCAAATAGTACAGTATGATTTACCAATGTACACATGTGGTCATGTGTATTTAATTAACAGATTAGCTACTGAGTTTGTGAGCTTATTGGCATGCATTATGTTTAAATATGAGTTTGGTTCCCATTTTTTCAAACATTTTTGACCTGACCACAATCCATTTGGAATCGAAACGCAGCTAATAAATTGTTTTGGCATGGAACAAGTGTGCAGGCGGTATTCCTGTTGATGCTGTTTCTAATAGCTTGCACCTAAGAGAATGGGATTGTGAGTTTAATTATTTAACAAATATTTGCACTATTTGGGTGGCCGAGCGTCTAGTCTGGAACCGGCAAACTCGGGAACGATGTAAATAGGGAATGAATGTCGCCCTTTAATGCAAACCCCATTATACCTGTTGTCATAGGACCCGTTTTGACCATCTGTTTGCCTGTGTCCATTTATGCCCATATATGGAGATATCTGTATCTGTCTGTCTGCGTCCATTTTATGCCCATATATGGAGATCTCTGTATCTGTCTGTCGGACGGTCGAGTGTCTAGTCGGGGACCGGCCTACTCGGGAACGATGTAAATAGGGAATGAATGCCCCACCCTTTAATGCAAACCCCATTATACCTGTTGTCATAGGACCCGTTTTAACCATCTGTTTGCCTGTGTCCATTTATGCCCATATGTTGAGATCTCTGCAGACACAGTGCCGGTTCCGGAAAACTCTGATGTCAGACATCAGCTCCGCATACAGGTGTCCATTTTATGCCCATATATGGAGATCTCTGTGAATGCCCTACCATTTAATGCAAACCCCATTATACCTGTTGTCATACGACCCGTTTTGACCATTATGTTTGCCTTTGTCCATTATCTGTCTGCATCCATTGTATGCCCATATATGGAGATCTCTGTATATGTCTGTCTGTTTCCCTTTTATGCCCATATATGGAGATCTCTGTATCTGTCTGTATGTGTCCTTTTATGCCCATATATGAATATCTCAGTCGCTTTTTGTTTGTTTCTTCTTTAAGCAGAATACGCAGATGTCAACAGCTAGATCTGTGACATCAGAACACGTCATACTGATGACATTCAATACGTAACCATGGCATTTTTTGTTGACTCATGTGGCGTACGTGATGGTGGAGCCTTTTATGGAGTGATGTCACAATGAGTCAGCGCTTGCGCCGGTTTCCTCCGAAACAGCCTGATGTCAACAATCATCTCCGCATACTGTGATTCCGAACGTTTCACGCAGGTTCAGGAAAACCGCATGACGTGTCGGGTCGAGGCCAGGCACGGCACTCCGCGCCGTGGCGGGGAACGCGTGTGCCGAATCTGAAGCCGGTGGGACGAACGGTTCTCGAGATACGCGGATTACATACATACATACACGCACGCACACACGCAGAAAATTCTCGCATTTATTGTAAGATAATATACTGTACTAGTCCTTGCCCGGGGGTGTGCACAGTATATGAGGGATTGAATGTAGGAGTCTTAGAAGTAATGTTGGAGTGCCGGTTGGGCAGATCTTTATGCCCATATATGGTGTTCCGTGTCCAAGCCAGTCTGTGATTTCAGTACTATGACACATCAGAGTACAGACAGACGGCGGGATGACTTGCAAGTGTTAGTCTGTTTACCCTAGCAACCAACTGTTTACCATAGCAACCATGTTTTTTTACCCTAGCAACCAACTGTTTACCATAGCAACCATTTTTTTACCCTAGCAACCAACTGTTTACCATAGCAACCATGTCTTTTTTACCTTAGCAACCAACTGTTTACCATAGCAACCATGTTTTTTACCCTAGCAACCAACTCTTATATTGGTAAAACAAACTTTTGGCCTATTTGTGGAGATAAGCGACCAACGGTCGCTTATCTCCCGATTAGGGAGTCTTACTGGTCTTTGGAAGACTAGTGTTGTCCAAAATGTCTTTGAGTTGCTCTGAGTAGTAGCCTATTTATCTCTGTGGAAGTTCTGCAAAATGTTATCCTAACTGCATACGTAATGCTTCTAACAAGGCAATGTGAATCAAGCAAAATGTAAAAAAGACAAATCAATCATATCAAGTCATATCAGCTTGCAGCAAGCTAAACCTCTTAATGACTCTTACTAAACATCACCAAAAGTATATATTAAAGTTTTTGGGTGATAAAATAGATGCAATATTCATTGAATCCTCATTATAGTGTTGCCAAACTGATCCGGGTTATGGTTACCTTTCAGTCCGGGTTTAGATCTGATCATTTCCACTCACACATACATGAAGAATAGAATTAGTCTAGTAGGAAAGGGGGGTCCACGCGCATAGGGTGGATTTTTTTCCCGCCACCTGTTCTTTCTTTGTCCTTAAAGGGTATATTTTAAGATTCTGCCAGGTGCCAAGCTGAAATATTGTTCCAATGGGTTCATTTTTAATGATTTCTTGCACCTACCCATTCCCTTTGTCAAGTCCCGCCCATTGTCCTGCCCCTCTCCACACCCATTGGTTGCTGTGTCTTGGTGGGACATTCAGTGGGACATTCCATCCACTGCCATGTTAATTCAGTTGCTTCATATTGTTATTCTGTGTGCTCAATTCTAATTTCAAACTTTGTTTCAGTCAATTGGAGCTGCTCAGTGGCAGCATAGTGAATCAGCATGTTTTTAATGTTTTTATTTCTCCAAAAATTATGTTTTAGCTGATTCAACATAAAAAAGGCGGAACCAGGGCGGGACAAGGCAGATAGGGCCTGCTGGTTGGTCAGTTAGGGACCAACCAGGAGGCTAACAAAGGGTGCATTACTATACAGGAAAAAAGGACCCTACTAAGTAGCATGTGTGGGGTTTAACTAGGGGTTTTTCATGATTCTGAATCCATTTGCAAGCCTTTGTTTTTTTTACGAAAAACATTCCTTGAGCTAAAAACGGCCCCACAAAACTATGTTTTTTTTTTTGGTGAAAAGTGATGAGTCATCACTTTTCACAGTTTTATGGGGTCCATTTTTTGCCACATACATACATCAACAGTGCAAGTAATAATGCATTAAGTGCAATTAATCTGTCATGATTCAGTTCACCTGTCATATTGACTACCGTCCTTAATATCCTCCGGGACACTGCTGGTGAGAATGCTTTCCACCAGTCCTCTGTAGGCCAGAGTGAGGGGCTGAGGACTGAGTCCGGCCTTCTTCAGCATCCTAATGAAGTACAGCCGCTGCTGTGCTTAAAAAAAAACAACAACAAAAAAACAGGCCAATCAATCAGTCACTGATTGGCCCGATCATTTTCTGATTTCTCATACTCGCTCCCAATGGGCCGAAGTCCAGACTGATACCGTGTTATCAGTCTGGCTAATGCCAGACTAGTCTGATGTGATCAGGCTAGTAGTCACTGATCACATCAGTGGTACCACACAATCAGTGGTATAGGGTATGCGCGTTACATCACTGTTGCTGGAACTAATGTGGGAACACGCCTACTGAGTGGCAAAAAACTCATTTCTGCCATTGACAGCCCATACATCCAAACAGAAAAGTCCTATATGATTGTATTAAACAAAGTTAACTCACCAACATTGCGGCTGTACTGAAAGCTTGAATTATCCTCTTTCTATCTGCACAGTTTTTGTTTCATAAAAATCCACCATAGGCATGTTATGAGCTACTTTCTGTCAAGACATTCTGTGCAGGTTTTTATTTTTCCAAGTGTCAGAGTTTGGAAGCACTCATTTTCAACAACACAACATCCTGCTGCCTCCTGCATTATGTGCAAACATGATGATCAGGTATGATTATTCTAGGTCTAGGGGGAAGACGTTTTCGAGAACAAAAAAGTGCACAGAAAGTGTTAAAATGATGCCTGGTTGTCAGGTGGGTGATGATCCAGCTGAAGTTATCCACTCCCACAGTGTTGGGTGTATGGTAAAAGGGAAGGGGATGAGTTTATGATCAGTGTTAGGTATCGTTACTTTTTATAGTAACTCGTTAGGTTACATTCGTTCCCACCAAACCTAACGGCGCTACGTAACGCTTTTAGTTACAACGCCGTTACACCCAACACTGTTTATGATGTCATTAAATCAGTGTTTTTTGATCGGACCTTTTGACTCAGAGCCTTTCAGCTTTCAGGAAGTAACCAACAATACACAGGAAAGACACATTTGCACATTATAACCCCACCTGGAGGTCTATTACAGTAATGTTAACTCCATAGACACATACAAAACAGCAAAATGATGGCACCACCTCTTTAAAGTAGTGATCAATTTGTAAAAAGAAACAGGGTGAGTTTTATCAGCCACTTACGCCAGCCCACTATATGTGCTTCCTTCATACAACTAATGGCAAAAATAGCCAATCTACAAGCTCACAAAGCATCACATAGTGAGCTTGTGGATCTGCTTTATTATATTGTTAAATTATGATATTATCCCATATCAACTATATCAGACATTTCCCAAAAGGAAATGCAATTATCTAATTCAGTCTGACCAGAAGCAGGGATTGAACATTCCGCTGAACGAATGAGCGCGGAGAAATGGATTTAACCCCCCACCACCCCATATCGAACCCTGGGTGTGAATATCTTTACCTTCAACTATGTATCCATGCACATGCGGTGGCACAGCATTTCGAGGAGGAAAGTCTGTGTGCTGATATTAAACGTCTGACGTCGACCATTACCAACCCAAAGCCTTACCCTGGGCCTATAACCTTCACACTAACCGAACATTTTCCAGACCAATGGGCAGGCCCTGATCCCTGAACCACTGTATAGCATACTTTTGATATGTTATTTAGATGACCCTAGGGATCACATAAAACCTTGAATGATTACTATTGCAATTTCTTCTCTGTCAAAAACAACATATTGATTAGGCTAACAGGGACTTGCATATATTGTATTCTATTCAATTCTGGCATATTTTATGCAAGCAGGGTGGACATGTTAAGCTTGGAGAAGTCTTATACAAACATATCTAAAGAAAATATGACAGTAGTAGAGTCAGCTTCTCACCTTAGCTGATGAATTTACCACCACTGAAGCATAGACTGTGCACTGAACACTGAATTCATATCAGCACCAGCAGCCAACTAGGAGCACAATATGGCCTAAAATGGGTGTGAACTAGATGTACACACTTGACACCACTTGAGATGGACAGACACAGAATATGTCCTTACATGTATGGATTTAATCAAGATTGAGCAACTTATTTCTTACTATACTGAAAATGTATGGATTGTTTAGAAACAAGATGCCAAAGACGTAGTGTCTACTTCTCCCTACTCAGGCTGTGAGCATAGGGTGGACAATCATTTAAGGGCCATGCCACCACACACAAACTATTTCTTCTTAACAAATATAATTGTGTACACAACAATATTGTAATGCACATACATAAAGTGGTTCCTGTGTAAATAAGCTGTAAAGCTTAATAGTATCTCCTTTTAGTTGACCTTGTACCAGTGATTTGTGCTGTCATAAAACTACTCCTTTCTATTGCAAACTGCTAATAAACTCTTCAATCAATCAATCAATCAATCAATCAATCAAACAAGCCCCACAGAGACAAATGCTTTGTGTGGAAATCTACCTGCAATAAAAATATTATTCTTATTCTATCTAAATAGGAAATAATTGGGAGTGACAGAGGGGATAGGTTAGGAGAATGACCTAAAAGAGTCTGGGTCTAGTCTAGGTCATTTTAGCTGCTTTCATACATGCACCCCTTGACTTATCTAGACATTACCCAGAGGACCTGTACTATGTGAGAATGCATGTCTGAATCAGTTGGCCTGGATATGTAACAGACTTTAAACTGACAGAATCCCAGTGCCAGAGTCAGTGAAATTACCAATTGAGGCTCACAGGCTCAGTGTAGGCTGAACTGAAATGACTGCCGATAGTGTCTAACAGGAAGTGTGTGTGTGTGTGTGTGTGTGTGTGTGTGTGTGTGTGTGTGTGTGTGTGTGTGTGTGTGTGTGTGTGTGTGTGTGTGTGTGTGTGTGTGTGTGTGTGCGCGTGTGTGTGCGTGCGTGCGTGCGTGCGTGTGTGTGTGTATGCATATTTTATAGTCAGTTAAAGGAGTAGTTCACCCCCAAAATGACTTTTTTTCTATTGATTAGCAGGGGTGAAAGTGGTTTGAAATTCTTGCCGGAACTGTCATAAATTGGCCGCGCGGCGAAGCTGCGCGGCCGAAAAAAATTGGGAGGCTCTAACCCCCCAAAACCCCTGAAATGCATAGAAAACTGCATTTTGGAACAGTTATAGGCCTACACACAATAAAAACACTACAGGTCCTACACATTACATTAGGCAACGGCATTACACTTACTGTAACATGAAACATGATTGAAATCCTAAATGAAATATCTATAATAAGCCTCTTCATATTGTTCATGTTGTTCATTGTTCCATACAGAAGGGTAAGCATCTATATATTATTATTATATTTATTATATTATTACACATATTATTATTAATATTATTATAACCAGTTATCTAAAGTAAACTAAGTACATTTACTAAAGTAGTGTATTTAAGTACAGGTTTTAAGTATAGCCTAGCCTACTTTACTGGAGTATTTCCAATACTTTTAATTCTACTCCACTACACATGTAGAATAGCATCCATGCAGGCACAGACACAGCGAGTCCTCCTAGAGATGGGATTTATGGCTCTTTGAAGTGAGCCGGATCTCTGGGATCCGTTCCTTTCAAAGAGCCGTTCAAAAGACGGCCACTGTTCATTAGAAAGGAACGGCTCCCTACTGTGAACCGAATCCTATCGTTCATTTCAAAGAGCCGTTCAAAAGACTCGACTCGTTCGCGAACGTCCCACCTCTATTCGCTCCGTGTCAAACAAACACTGAAACGCGAACAGAATGGATCACACTGACCTACATAAACCCACGGGAATAATTTAGAAGCACTTTATCAGAAAATATAGCCTAACTAGTAACACTTGTGTAGCCTACTGTATGTTAATCTGACTTTGGTATAGGCTATTGTTTTCTTCCTGGACGTGCGTTTGTGGGAGGTTATTTAACATGGGATTTTGACAGCTGGCTTCTCCTCGTCTTAACGGAACTCCGTTCCGGCCCCAAATGTTTTAACGGAACGGGGGTTCCGGCCGTTCCGGCTCACTTTCACCACTGTTGATTAGTCACGCCATGGAGAGTAGAGTTCAATAATATTTTTTGGTTTTTGTCACATTCCTAAGACAAAAATGTGATAACAATAAATGTACCCCCATTGATTCCGGATGGTGACCCGTTTCGAAACGGGTCACCATCCGGAATCAATGGGGGTAGATTTACTCAAATCAAATTTTTGTCTTAGGAATGCGACAAAAAACAAAAAATATTATTGAACTCTACTCTCCATGGCGTGACTAATCAATAGAAAAAAAGTCATTTTGGGGGTGAACTACTCCTTTAAAGGACAACGTTGTTTTTTATAAAAAGGGTTCATATTTTAGATTGTAACGAGAGAAAAGAAAAGGTGTTTTCATTTTCATAAAATGTTTTCATTTACTTCGTTCTATCGTTTTAGCATGTTTATCAATTTTGATTTCAGTGGGTGGGGGCATGCGTAAGTGGTCTTTTCAGACACAATAAGCCAGTGATTTCTTTATTACTGGTTACAGCAACACTACTAGCCCCCATAAGTCACATCTGCCCATGAAAGACTGTGGTGCATCTTGGGAATGGGCTTATTGTGTTTAAAAAGACACATTTTGCCACTTGAAATCAAAATCATTTAAATCTCTAAAACGATAGAAAGGAGTAAATGAAAACATGTTAACACTTATCCTTTATTTTCTCTATTTACAATCTAAAATATCAAAAAAAAAAAAAAAGTTGTCCTTTAATTATTAGTTAAACATCTTAGCCACTTAGACACTTTTGGCAGTAATACTTTGTCAGTATCTCCTCATGAGATGGAGATAAAACCTGTTTATTTGAGTATTACGAGCAAGATGTCTCGCCAAAACACCCTCCTTGCTTTGCATGTGAGGGAATAAAAGGCTTATCTTGAATGAGGCATATAATATCACTGCAGGTACCTCTTATACGAGGGGCAGGGCTCACCTGCTCATGTGATCAGTATAAGATTGGTCTAGCCAATAAATTGTCTCAAAGTGTATAATAAATGTGTCACGTCAGGGGGAGCTCTCCCATAAACAAGACATTGAGTGAGTAATATGAAAAAATAACTGGGAATGAGGTTATGGACTCAATGTGTGATTAGACCAGCTCATTGTCCGGTGAATTCACAGCGAGCAAGTGGGCGTGTTGATGATGTTTTTTTAAACTGGCTCAAAACCGGAAGAAAACAAAGTTGTCGAGGAACAATGAGAGGAGAGAGTAGCCTCCCTGAGGTGCTTGGAGCGAGGACACACAAGTGAATTCTGCAGATGTTATTTGTCGGAAACAACTAGTGACATATTCATTGAAATCTGTTTAGTTTGGATTGGATACTGGCTGCAGCCGACATGTCCTCGTATGGTATGATGCAATCTAAACTCTAAGCTTGTGTTTTAATTATGCAAACATGTCAATTGTTGAATAATCAGAACTACGGGTAAAGCTCTCTCCTCAGTTTCACAAGAGGAGAGAAAGCATAGCACTTAAAGGAGCTATAGTCAACTTTTTCATTGTATGTGTACATCCTAGTCTACAGACTAGGATGTAAACAAAGTACGGGCCCTGTAAATGTAAACAAAGGGCCAAAATGATTATTTTATCATTATTTTACGCTTTTTGTGGTCATTTTTTAATTGAAACACATATATGAAGCTTATTTTTTTATAAAATATTTTCGAAACATTATTTTTATTTTAGCATCCGTTTTTCAAGAAAAAGTTGAATTAAATTCAAAGAGATACTGAAACTTGATAAAACAGTGGTTAAAAGTATGGCTGGGCAATATCAGGAAAACCTTCGATATTTGATAACGTTGTTGAATATATTATTATCAATATTACTCATGATATTAGTAAAAACAATTGCATTATATATATTTTCTATGTTTTTCTGCTTTAGGTCCACTGCCTGCCTAACCCAGATAATAGCATATGGAAGCCCATGGAGGGGAAGGCCATTTCCAGCTTATAATATACAATTTTAGTAACTGTACAGAAATGAAACATATTGCCCGTCACCAAGATATTTGTTTGGATATTTGTTTGGCTGCTTCCTATGTCATCTGATGGCCATGCCAAGCAGAGATGATGTTGTGGAAACAACACAAAGCTTTGTGTTTTCAGACCATGTGTTTTCTACAGGGTAATTTAGTTGACTCTTCCACACCATGTCACGCTAAATCATTCCAGACTGCTCCATTTCATGGCAAATAATGTGTCAACAAAGAGAACATTATCTGACTGGGAGAGTAACTAAAATGGCCGAAATCACATGCGATGCTATAGAGCGTCGCAGCGGAAGTGGATTCCTGGGGTCACTTAATATTCCCCATTCATTTTCGCCATAGACTTTTACAAATATATTTATAACAATTATGTTAAGCCTCGAACCAAGCCATCCAGGATGGAGGTGAATCATGATCATATAACCTTTGATCCTATGTGAGAACATATTTTAATATTACATTATTTGATATACTACATTTAATAACTACCCTTTGTTTAGCGATTTTCAAAATGTTCTTTTCATAGAAAAAAAGGTTATATGGTCATGATTCACCTCCATCCTGGATGGCTTGGTTCGAGGCTTAACATAATTGTTATAAATACTTTTGTAAAAGTCTATGGCGAACATGAATGGGGAATATTAAGTGACCCCAGGAATCGACTTCCGCTGCGATGCCCTATTGTAACTGAGCTTACTGAGTTCCCATTGAGGACCCCATCAATTGTTTGGGCTCTTTATATATATATATATATATATATATATATATATATATATATATATACCGGTATATACTGTATATACATACATTACAATTTTAATGCATATTCAAATGCGTTATATAAATGCAACAATCAATAACATTTTCTTTTCTAAAGGATAACACCATTATCCACAAGCACTCACATCCTCAAACATCTGTCCACGGTCTAAATATTTGTTTCTCTTCCCGCTTAAGAGAAATCCTTCTCTTAAGCAGAAGGATTTTCACTCTTTCATGGATAAATTAGAGTAGTAAATAAACCCTGACCTTTTGACCTTTCTCTGTAGTTTTAGGTATTGACACATATCTTCTGACTGTCTCCTTATGTTATAATGCCTTCTCTCCTCTCCTTTTGTCTCCTCTCCTCAATTACTTTGACTCTCCTCCTCCTGTGTCTGCTATCCTCTCTCCTCCTACTGTATCTCCTCTCTCTCTGCGCCTCCCTCCCTCCCATCTTCTCTCATCTCCTCTCCTCTCTTCAGCCAGTGCTCTATTCTATTGACATTAGATACAAGGAGCTGTTATGGCAACAAGGATGGGAAAGAGGGTGGGCCAGTGGACACAAGCTTATCAGCCACGACCAATCACAGGACCCCCTTACATTGCACATTCTTTATGCTCGATTAAGGGGGAGGGGCAACAGGGCGGTGTGTTTGGGTGTGTGTGTGTGTGTTTTGAGCGGGTGTGAATGGGAGAAGTGTGTGCACGTGTGTATAGAGAAATAGACAACATGAGAAGTTGATCTCATAGACTCATATGAAAGCTAGACCCGAGGTAATCTAAAAGCAAACAAACAATATAAACCCCATAGCCTCTGAGATGTCAGTTCATATGACTATGTGCAGAGAGAGAGAGAGAGAGAGAGAGAGAGAGAGAGAGAGAGAGAGAGAGAGAGAGAGAGAGAGAGAGAGAGAGAGAGAGAGAGAGAGAGAGAGAGAGAGAGAGAAAAGAGAGAGAGAGAGAACATAGATGAAACACCAAGGCTTTGGCAACCGAACGGCCAATGGCAGTCTCCCACACAATATATAAACACACAAAATATGCCCCCACACACACATACACAGACCACCCCACGCGCACAAATGACAGAGTGATGCATTATACTCCTTGGCGACATAAAGGCGTACATAAACATTTATTATGAGCGGACACACACAGCTCATACACACAGCTGAAATGGAAAACACTCTCAAGTAACACTGGTTGCATAATCGCATACACTCACTGACTGCAGTGCTACAGGCCCGAGGTTCCCTCAGCTGCACAAATGGACATCCTATGTCTTTGTTGTGATCAAACCTACGTGTGGGCAGTGGTGGACAAAGTAGGCCTATATACTCAAGTAAATACTCAAGTATTCGAAAGTACATATTGTCAGAACTCTTTTCAGAAATGGAATGAATTAATGTAACAGATCTACAAGCTCACAACGTGTTGGGCTTCGACTCGTTTCGGCACGCGCGTTCCCCGGTGCGGCGCGGAGTGCAGTGCCCGGCCCCGACCCGACACGATGCTCGGTTTTCCGGAACGGGCGCGAAACGTTCGGAATCTCCATATGCGGAGCTGATTGTTGACATCAGGGTTTTCCGGAACCGGCACTGTGTGCAGAGATCTCCATATATGGGCATAAAATGGACGCAGACAGACAGATACAGATATCTCCATATATGGGGATAAATGGACACAGTCAAACATAATTATGGTCAAAACGGGTCCTATGACAACAGGTATAATGGGGTTTGCATTAGACAGATATCTCCATATATGGGTATAGAGAAAATGGACACAGATAGACAGATATATATGGGCATAAAAGATCTCCATATACGGGCATAAAAGGGACACAGACAGACAGATACAGAGATCTCTATATATGGGCATAAAATGGACGCAGATAGACAGATATCTCCATATATGGGCATTCTGACATCCAAAAATCTCTGTGAGTGTGTATATACTGTATGTATGTAATCCGCGTATCTCGAGAACCGTTCGAGAACGATGCAGTCAGACAGATATCTCCATATATGGGCATAAATAGACACAGGCAAACAGATGGTCAAAACGGGTCCTATGACAACAGGTATAATGGGGTTTGCATTAAAGGGCGGGGCATTGATTCCCTATTTACATCGTTCCCGAGTTGGCCAGGTTGCCGACTAGACATATTCATAGTATATTTTAGGAAGTGCTCCCATTAGTCCCTTCCTACAAATGTAGTGGTACAATATTTATATTTGAAATGAGTGAAAGTCAGTTTACAAAAAGAAAACTAAAATGTACTTAAGTCCAGTTCTCAATCAATCAATCAATCAATCAATCAATCAATCAATCAATCAATCAGTTTTATTGTCACTTCCACAATACACATTAGGCATACAGGGGAGCAAAATACTGTTCTCCACAACTCATGGGCCTTCACATTTAAAAACAATCGACACATTAAAAAACAGAGACAAAAACATAAAAAAATCACACCCGTGTGAACTGAGCGGTGGTTTACCTAACTGTACTGTATACTGTACTCTACTGTACCTAACTGTACTGTACTGTACATATTCTGTGTTCTATATCTATGAATTCGATGTGTTCTAGATCTATGAATTCTGTCACCTCCCCCCCGGCCCCCCCCCCCCAGGCTAGTCTCAACAGCACCCTCTTACCAACCAACCCCTCCCCCCTTCCCCCCTGTGTGTGTGTGTGTGTGTGTGTGTACGTGTGTGTGTGTGCCTGGCCTGGCCTGGCCTGAAAACAGCGCCCCTCCCTTAACATGTGTGGTCATAAAAGGTACTACACCACTTGAGGCTACATACAGACCCACCCACATACACGGATACACGGATACACACACGGCCACTCTATGGAGACGGTGTGACCACCGCTCAAAAAGTAGAGAGAGCTGACAACATTGGTTACTCAAGTAATTGTACTTGGTTACTGTCCACCACTGCCTGTGGTATACGCACAGTTCAGCAGGACTACAGGAGATATGAGTTGGACAAAGGAAAGAGGAAATGAAAGCAACAGAGAGAACAGGTGGTGAGAAGTGAAAGAAGGTCTGTTAACCCTAGCGAGGCTCTTATGAAAGAGCTGAACCCATATTTACACTGACTGAGTCGCACGCTGGTGACGCACACTGAAACTAGCAGATCGGCACATTGTGAGCTTGCTGTTTTCAGTGTATGACACACGTGCGCAACTATAACTCAGGCTTAAGCCTCAGCAGAATAGGTGGGGAGTGGGACAAACACTGTGAGAAAATCCATGGTCTGGTCACGCGCATGCACGCACGCATGCACCCACTTACGCACGCATACACAGTCGCACGCACACACACACACTAATACTATTCCTCCTCTAATTAACTGTCCATGGACATTCATTACCTTACATTCATTCCCTTAAAACTCTATACCTGAACCATACCATAATTCTAACTCCTTTCTATTCTAACCTTAAATGACCAACACATGTCATTCTGTCAGGACTACTTTTGTCAACATTTTAATTGCAATATTCCAGCATTTATGATGTGTGGCGGCATGGCTCTGTTCTGGGATCCATGCCGCCAGCGTTGTTCTGGGAGCCGGCCCGGCAGCAAGCAAAGACCCCCCTGGGTACCACAGAACAGAGCAGCAGGAACAATGACATCACACAATGACAGTGGTAAGATCAGAGCAAGAGCATAACAAAGAGGAGCTGGGGTGAATGTGGGTTTAGGCATGCATATGTTGCAGTAGGAATAGGCCAGATGAAGCCATTATAAAGAGCACTCTTATCACGTGAATTGCCAAGGGAGGGACTGACTGCATGAGCATCAGCTCAGCTGGTGAGGCAACTTAACTATCGCAAACAAAATGCTATTTGGCTATATTCTGAGTTCTGTCCATATATTATACTGTACATACACATAGACTCCATTAATGGCTTTATGTTATCGTGTCAATTTAAGATAATTCCACAGTAAGTCATGTACATTTGAATTTAGCTCTTAAAGAAACATTTAATCCAAGTTTCAAGACTCTATGAGTTGATTTTCATGCCATAATGAGGTCAATGTTATCCAATGGATTTCCACGGTATGCTTTGCTATGCTGATACTGTTCCAGATGAAACAGTGTCGGCTCGCTTCAAGCCCAACACAATAGTTTAAAAGGTTCAAATTGTCAAATTCCCATGCAGTGCACTCTTTGACTTGGTATCTCTGACTGTGTTGTACACAGTATGGAACCCACCCACAACGCATTTGAAGATTCCAAAACCAGTTGTCCCCAAAACGCGACAGCTCAGAGCGGGCACCCACACACACCTCACAGTTCACTCAGGCACACCTCTAAAGCCTCCAACACAGGATGTTGACATAACCAAAACAAGAACCCCTCAAAACAACCTTTTGAAATCGCTTAGACTGCACTCACACAGTTCCACACTTTGTACTTTCAAAGTTCTGTGCTCTGTCAAAGTTGCATCAAGTCTCTTCGAAAGAAGAATGCATTTCCCACAATGCTTTGCGGGAAGTGGGCGGTTCCGCTAGAGGAGGAAGCAGATATGGTATTTGGCTATGCAGTTCTTTTGGAGTTGTTATCGGGTGAAGGCAGAGTACCTGCTGCTTTTTGGCGACACGTAAAATGGATCTACAAGCTCACAGCGTGCCGCCATGCGACACGTTGTGAGCTTGTAGATCTGCTATTTAAAAAAGTTACTTTAGGCACTTGAAGTACATTCTGATGCCAACACTAATACTTTTACTCAATACATTTTGAATTCCAGGCTTTTACTTGAAACAAAGTATTTGTATGTTTCAGTATTGATACTTTTATTTAAGCAATGAATTTGAGTATTTTTTCCACCACTGTACAGGACAAAAAGCTTACATTTTATTATGAATAGCATTTAATCAATTGCATCTGTGTAGGCATCACTGTCACTATATATGGCATGTAAAGAAATATTTGTAATATTCATTGTTATTGTTGAATGTTTACTGTGACACACACTTAACTTTATTTATAATATTCTTCCTTCTGAAATGGAGGTTTCATGTCACTGCAGTGCAGACACAGGCTCTGCTGCTGTGGAGTAGACTACAAGTGAACACAGCTGTGTGGGATTGCATCATGGCCTTTCTGTCCTATTGGTTGGCAGTTGAACCCTGCCCTTATATCTCATCAAGTGCAGCTTGTCTGCCCCCTACTTTTTGCCTACAACTGTCTCTGTGCTTGTTCTAAGGAGGTTGGATGGTGTTTGATGCATGCTCTGTGCAACCACAGAACACCAAAGGACTCGCATCAGACTTCAAACCATGTGACTTCCATCCGGAATGAATTGTGCTGTCTCTGCCCCCCGCCTCCCCCTCGGACTCTGAAAGAACTTTGTGTTTTAATGTCTGTAGCCAGCCTTAGACGCAACCTGTATGCATGCGTGCAGTCACAGTGTTTGTATTAGTCGATAAAGAGGAGAGTACAATTAGATCAATGGAAACACCTGCCAATCAATTAAGCCTGGAACTCCTCCGATGAGTTACAGGATGTTCTGTGAGAGACAGTGTAGCGTCACGGCCGGGAGGCGAACCCGGGACCCTGATTTGCCAGGTATGCGCGCTGACCAGTCAGCCAAAGTGCCAGGCACGTTGGCGATAGCCAACGCACATACCGTATAGCCTACAGTCGTCCCCTCTACCTGGAAGCGCGACCACGCGCGCCGGCCAGGATCTAAGATCGACTTTGAAACCGGGGGGTTCAAACGCAACTCAGGGGGGAACAGTCGTCGACTACTAGCCGGACAGGCCTACACCGCCGCCGGGGATGAATACTTCCCCTCTGTACCGCTGCCACCAATGTAGCGTCACGGCCGGGAGGCGAACCCGGGACCCCGATTTGCCAGGTATGCGCGCTGACCAGTCAGCCAAAGTGCCAGGCACGTTGGCGAGAGCCAACGCACATACCGTATAGCCTACAATAGAATACAGGAACAAATAATATATATATACAGATAGCATATTTGAAACAGATACCGGTATATAGCCTACATATACATGATATTTCCATTTTTTGTTTCAGATCAGTTCCCAAATATTGGAATATCTTTCAGTCTCTGCCTGAGAAAATCAACTTCCTCAGTCCTTGAACAGTGATTGGTCAAGATAACAAAACATGTTTTGTTACATTTGATTACTATTCTGGTTGTAAAACAGTAGGAAGGCCTGCCGTCCTACATCCTATATTAAAATTGGCTAATGGGAGGCTAATGACCAAACAGTCGTTTTGACCACAGCTGGTTTTCCGCAGGTGGACCCGAGGAAGGCAAATATGGTCAAAATGTTTTCTATTTGGCAATTTGCTCAGCAACAGTGTAACATTAAAGAGGTGGTGCCATAGTTTTGTACTTTTTCTGGTTTCATGTGTCTAGGAGGTTGACAGTACTTCATTAGACCCCCTGGTGTGTTTGTTATGAGCAATTATGTATTCCTTTTGTATTTGGGGTTTCTTCCTGGAGGCTGACACCTTGTAGGTCAAAAGTGCCGGTCTAAAAACACAGATAAAATGACATCATATAATCATCCCCTCCCCTTTTACCATTCACCCAACACTGTGGGTGTGGCTAACTTCAGCTGGGTCACCACCCACCTAACCTCGCCTACTAGGCTTTCTGAGAGAAAGCCTGGTGTTCGTTCACAACAGGCCGTTTGGTTTCCGCCTAAAGCGCGGAAACCACTTGAAGAAGCGGCGTCGCTTTGATTTGGTTCCCTCCGTTTGTTTCCCCAATCCCTATTAAAATGCTCGAGTAGCCTAGTGTAGTCTTGCAAGTCGCTAAAAGTTGGACTAAAAGATGCATTTATACCAAACGATTTTTTCAAAAGCAAAACTACTCCGCATCAAGGAGTTTATTAGGTAGGCCATAAAAGTGTGTCCTTGAGCGCAGGGGAATATTTTGGGTTAAAACTGAATCCGGTTTGATCTTTCCGGCAAATTGTAGTTCTTTGAGTACTACAACATGACGTTTTGTGGTTTCCGCTCCAGACCGGTTACAAACCCGAAAAGTGAAGTGATCCCAGACTACCACCCACCATGACAACCAGGCATACTTAATGAACTGGTGGGTGTGGCCACATAAAAAAACTAATTTTAACTCTTTGATAGGTGTTTTTTGTCCTCTTCTGTTCACTGGGATATTCATAACACTGCCTGTTTTGAAGTATGCTTTAACTAAATTCAAAAGTAGTATGATGTATTTATTATGTTTTGTTTTCAAAATAAATGTAGGTGAAGTACCCTCCACCCCCACCGTGCACCAGCAATTAATTTCGTCATGAGCTAAATCTTTAAAACAAAAACGTGTGAGTGAATTAAAGACTTCTAGCTACTTGCTTTCATCGGTGCTGGTGTGAATACTGCTGCACACAAGCACTGCAGCAAGCTATTTGCCTGAGCAGAGTAATCAACCCACTCTACCTGCTTTGAAACATGTGAATTGAAAAATAGTCCCATTGTTTCAAAATGCAATTTAGCAGAGAAACTTTTTTCCATGCTAATGTTGTTTACAGTATAAGCATCTGATTCAAATCCATCAAACTTATATAATGGAATGACCTCCGGGGGGGTCAGAATCCACCCACACGGAGGCTCACAACACATTTACCATTTAGACAACTAGTTGAGGTGGATACGCACATAAATCTCTCTGTACACACACTGATAAGGGTGACTGGATGTTGTATCCATGACTACCTTCACACGTAATGTGTATTATTTATATCGCAAAGACCTCTGCCTAGTCTCTTTCCTTCTTTCCCAACCTCTTATCATGTCTTGTCCTGTACCGTTGTCGTGCTGTGCATGGCATTGAGGGGGTTCCACAGGGTCTCCATCTAAATGACTGATTATCCAATCGAACCCTTACAGCACTGTAACCCAGAGAGTGTACAAATGGAACTCAGAGTAATATTAACTCTGATTTTACATTGTAGATTCATGGGGTCTCGGCGAAAAAGCACACATCAAAATGGGGGTCCATGACTCCCGGGCCTAATTGCATATCAAACTGGGGGTCTTTGAAATGAACAAGGTGGAGAATCACTGGGATATAGTATCTGACATGAATACCAATGTGGTGCCTCATGCATCCATGCATCCATGCATCCATTCTCTCATCGACTCTGATACTTTACCGCAGTGTTTTTTATACCGTCTCTGTTCATGCTGTATTCATAGGAATGGAATTCAATGGCTACTTCAGGTGATTAATTTCATATTTGTTTGACTGGAGGAAAATGTTTTATAAGTATAAGCGTGTGTACAAGGTTTTATTCTTTTAACAGCTGTATTTTTATTTATAATTTTCTCTGTACTCAAGCAAAGTGAATTTCCCTTGAAGGACATCTAATCTAATCTAATCTAAGAGGAGCAAAGAATTGAAGAGACGGACACAGAAGCACTGACTGCAGATGGGCTGTTGTAGATTAGGTGAATATGTCATTTAATTCAGCGTGTGTCTCCTGCCATATCCTCATCTCACACAGTAACTAACAATTTCCTCCACTGAGAAAAGCAGCCATCTTATAATTGCCTTGCCACCCCCCGCCACACACACACACACACACACACACACACACACACACACACACACACACACACACACACACACACACACACACACACACACACACACACATTCACACACACACACACACACACACACACACACACACACACACACACACACACACACACACACACACACACACACACACACACACACACACACACACACTTATAGCTTTCTTAAGTCCCAAAGTACAGCTGAGAATGGTTTTGTTTGCCAATCTCTTGTAGGAACATTTCTCCAGTTGGTCAAAGGGACCAACTTGTCCAGCCATTCTGTAGCCTTTATCGTTATTTTTTAGTACTAGAAGCTGGGCCGCCCTTCCAGCGTCTAGTCGGCGACCTGGCCAACTCAGAACAATGTAAATAGGGAATGAATGCCCCGCCCTTTAGGACCCGTTTTGACCATCTGTCTGCCTGTGTCCATTTATGCCCATATATGGAGATATCTGTATCTGTCTGTCTGTCTGTCGGCGTCCATTTTATGTCCATATATGGAGATCACTGCAGTTATAGTTCTGGGTCCATTTTATGCCCAGATATGGAGATATCTGTCTATCTGCGTCCATTTTATGCCCATATATGGAGTATCTGTCTGTGCCTCCAACTGTGTTGCAGACACAGTGCCGGTTCCCCCTTTAATGCAAACCTCACACCTGTTGTCATAGGACCCGTTTTGAACATCTGTTTGCCTGTGTCCATTTATGCCCATATATGGAGATATCTGTCTGTCTGCGTCCATTTTATGCCCATATATGGAGATCTTTGACCATCTGTTTGCCTCTGTCCATTTATGTCCATATATGGAGATATCTGTATCTGTCTGTCTGCAATCCATTTTATGCCCATATATGGGGGCATTAATTTTATGCCCATATATGGAGAACGCGCGTGCCCGTGGGACGAACGGTTCTCGAGATACGCGGATTACATACATACATACACACTCACAGAGATTTTTTGTTGACTCATGTGGCGTACGTGATGTCAGAGCCTTTTATGAAGTGATGTCACAATGAGTCAGAGCTTTCGCCGATTTCCTCCGGAACAGCCTGATGTCAACAATCAACCCCGCATAAGGAGATTCCGAACGTTTCTCGCCGGTTCGGGAAAACCGCGCGTCGGGTCGGGTCGAGACCCGGCACTGCACTCCGTGCCGCGGCGGGGAACGCGCGTGCCGAATCTGAAGCCGGTGGGACGAACGGTTCTCGAGATACGCGGATTACAGACACACACACAGACAGACAGACAGACACACACGCAGAGACTTCTCGCATTTATAGATAGATAACAATACAATACAATACAATACAATACAATACAATTGTTTTAAATGTATCAACTTGGAGATGTTCTTTTTTTTTGGGGGGGGGGGGGGGGTGCTTTCATGCCTTTATTGATAGGACAGTTGTAGACTGACAGGAAATGGGGGGAGAGATGGGGAGTGACGCGCGGAAAAGGTCGTCCGGATCGGGAATCGAACCGGCGACACAACCAGACATCCTAAGTGGTATGCGCCTGGACCAGTGGGGTATAGTGGGCGCCCCCACTTCTTTGTAGTTCACTCTTGGAAAAGAGTGAACTAATCTCAATTAGTTTCTTTTTCCTGTTTAAGTAACGGATATGATGCAGAATCACTGTACCATGGGAACTTATTGTTTAGGTGCCACAGAATATTACACATGGTAGCTCAAGTGTGTCTCTGTGCAGGCACAGATGAATTACTAATGAAGATAAAGGCAGCCGGTTGACATTCTGTCCACAGATCAACACCTTAGGAAGGCTTGGGACGGTTGTCTGCAAAACCACTGACATTCAGACATGATGATCAGCTGTCTCAGCAGAATTCCCCTGCTGCAGGCAATGCATCATGTGTGTGCTTCCTCACAGCGCTGCTTTTCCTCAGGGTCTGTGTGTGTGTGTGTGTGTGTGTGTGTGTGTGTGTGTGTGTGTGTGTGTGTGTGTGTGTGTGTGTGCGTGCGTGCGTGCGTGCGTGCGTGCGTGCGTGCGTGCGTGTGTTTTCAAGGTTCAAGGTTTCTTTATAATTATATTGTGTATGGTTGCCTCAGACATTATATTAATAATAATAATAAACATATACAACAACAAAGTTGTTGAAATAACGACAAAAAAAGGAATAATCAGAGAATACAATATCCACCTGTTTCCGCAAGACTTAACTGTAGCAGTATCTGTGGGACACTTCCGGTTAACAGCAGACATACAAGCTCACGTCGCGTCGCAGATGCAACCTTTGTGAGCTGGTAGATCATCGCGACGCCGGAAATGCCGCTCGCCTTCTGCGCAATGCACGATGGGATGTTGGAAAGTTGTGGATACAATAATAATATACAGTATTATGTATAGCACCTCCCAAGAGTGACATCAAATGCGGCCCAAAGTGCTTTATGTAAAAAAAAAACTAAAGGAAAAATAAAAATAAGACAATTTTTTTAACACATTATAAAAACATTACAAGAGCAATAAAGAAGACAGCGAGATCAAGTCTTATATGTGATGGAAGTTCGTTCCAATTCCAAACCGTTGAAACAGAAAGCTGCTTTGCCATGTTGTTTATCATTCATTTTTGGCACGTTGAACTGGTTCGCGCTACTGTAGATGAATGACCTAAGGGGACGATTGTAATTTGGAACATATTTGGACAGGCAAATCGGAGAGGTAGGAAGCTACTAGACCAATAGGCTATAGCTGGGTGTCATCATGCAGGTACTGTGTGTGCAACTTTCCTTACTACTCTTTATAAACATGTATCTCTGCCAGCTGGTGTCCTTGGAATTGTTTAACCCTCAGGCTGCCTCTGAACTCAGGCAGGCTTCTATTGAGCACAGATAGAGAAATGGACAGTGTGGTGGGCTGGTTGTAGCATTTGTAGTGTTTGTTAAGTTGTTCCCTAGCTGGTTTCCCTGTTCACAAGCCTGACTGTAGCTAGCCTTGTGTAGCTATCCAGATGCTGTGTGGTTGGGATAGCTATACAATCTTTGTTGATCTTGCAAGCTTTGCTGACAATGTCCATTGTATCCTGGATGAAGAGAAGCTCACACCCACTGATGTGCCCGGCTGTGTGTGTGTGTGTGTGTGTGTGTGTGTGTGTGTGTGTGTGTGTGTGTGTGTGTGTGTGTGTGTGTGCCTTTGTGTGTTGTGTTGTGTGTGTGTGTGTGTGTGTGTGTGTGTGTGTGTGTGTGTGTGTGTGTGTGGGGGGGGGGGGGGGGGGGGGGGGGGGCAGGTACTGTAGTTAAGCAGCCCCCCAAGGCTATCTGAAAGCAGCCTAGCTGTCTCATTACCATATGGAAACCTGCTAAACTGTCAGTCTGTAATTGCTCACCGCAAACACAGAGCAACAAGAGGCAGGTATACCACCACTCCCCCTATTCCTACTCTTAGCCTACTGCTTGTCCCTATTCTCACAATGACATCCCTCTTACAGTAGCCTATATCTTCAAGGATGAACATAATATCGTCTGGTCTGAGCACTGGCTCGATCTGAGCTGTGTATTTACTATTGGTTCCTTGCAATGTTGTAGGGCGGGCAGGCGATCTAAGAACTGAATCCTAGTCCACAGCTGCGCTCGTGGGGCTTTGTGGTGAAGACCGCTCAGCTAAATGTAAATGTGAAATGAGAAGGGGGAGGAGATGTGGACGGGTGGATGATTTAGAGGGTCATAGTCGGGATAGATGGGGAAATATTGTCAAACTGAAGGCAGGAGAGGGAGCGAGGTTAGATGTTGAGAGAGGGGGAGCATGTTGAAGAAGGAGGACAGGGAATTTGGCGATAGCTGATCTTTCATTAATAAATGCCTGCAACATGCACACACAAGTGCGAGTCGGACTTGTATGTTTTTTTGTTATTATGCTATGTATTTTAGATAATTGTCTCCACCAGCCGAAGGCATGGGGGAGAGTATGTTTTCCCCTCCGTCCGTCCGTGTGTCCGTCCGTCCGTCCGTGCGTGCGTCCGTCCGTGTGTGTGTGTGTGTCCTCGCAGTTTGTGTGCAGCTAATCTCAGTCGCCGTTGGCCCGGTCGCTGCCAAAGTGAGCACACACATTCCCTGGATGCCAATCTAGAACCTCTGCCCTAAATTTTTCAAATGGGCCTTTTCTAGCGCCACCTAGTGGCCGATGTTCGCAAAACACATTTCTGTGCACTACTCTTACAGATTTTGTCCAAAAATCTTACAAATCGGTAGGCAGTATCTCGACAGTCATGTGATCGACACGGATCTGTCCGATTTTGCATATTCCATCCTGATTGGCTAAGATTGGCTTCCAAAGTTTGTAGGATTGAGCCGTTTTGAACAAAATGCCTCAAATCCCAAACGCAAAGTGCAATTATCATGAAATCGCGCACACACGTTCCCACTAGGTCGAGGAAGAAATGCCACTTCACATTTTTTAAATCAGCCTCATGGTGGCGCTATAACAGGCCGATTTGTGGTTTTACCTATAACTCCACCGATCAGTTTCAAACTTTGTAAGCGCACTCCCTAGAGGCCAAGGAAAAACCCTTTCCCTGCATTTTTCACATCAGCCTTTTATAGCGCCACCAGGAGGCCGACTTATGTAAGACACAATTTTTCCTATTATTCCTTGAGATTTTATCCAAAAATCATGCAAATCGGTACACAGTATCTCTATAGTCATGTGATCAAGTCCAAACCGTCTGATATTTCATATTCCATCCTAATTGGCTAATATTGGCTTCCAAAGTTTGCAGGATTGCTCATTTTTTTGAACAAAATGCTTCAAATCATCAACGCAGCTTGCGATTACCGTGAAATTTGCCACACATGTTCCCACTATGTCAAGGAACAAATGCTACCCTTTTCACGTTGGCCTGTTATAGCGCCACCAGCAGGTAGACTTTAGCAAAACACATTTTTGGAACACAATGCCTCAAATCATGCATGCAGTGTCCGATTGCCATGAAAGGTCTAAGGTGAAGAACATATGCCAGCCTTTTTACATTGGCCTATTATATAGTAGTACCACCGCCTGGCCTGGTGGAGACCTGTGCTCGGAAGAGCACTGCTTCTAGTTGTATATGTGGTGGACAGTAGCTAAGAACTTATTCACTTTACTTGAGTACTGCACTAACAAGTACTTTTTTTTAATTTGTTTTTAGTTTTTGTCTTTTGCAAGATGATGAATTTCACTCTTGGGACCCAAATTTCCCAAAAATAAAATAAAAAATACATGAATCTATATCTACTCCACAGTCACAACGCGTTGCAGTAGATCGGCTATTTTCACTTGCGTATATGTTTTTTCCAACACTGAATTTTATTCATACTCCCAAAAATTGCACACGAGAAACCAGAGAAAATAAATAATAATAAAAAAACAAAGTATAACTAGAAGCAGTGCTCTTCCGAGCACAGGTCTCCACCAGGCCGTGCGTCCTGGTGGTGCTACTGTATAATAGGCCAATGTAAAAAGGGTGGCATATGTTCTTCACATTAGATCTTTCATGGCAATCGGACGCTGCATGCATGATTTGAGTGTTCCAAAAATGTGTTTTGCTAAAATCTACCTGCTGGTGGCGCTATAACAGGGCAATGTGAAAAAGGTAGCATTTGTTCATTGACCTAGTGGGAATATGTGTGGCAAATTTCACGGTAATCGCAAGCTGCATAGATGATTTGAGGCATTTTGTTCAAAAACGGAGCAATCCTGCAAACTTTGGAAGCTAATATTAGCCAATCAGGATGGAATATGAAATATCAGACGGATCGGACTTGATCACATGACTATAGAGATACTGTGTACCGATTTGCGTGATTTTTGGATAAAATCTCAAGGAGTAACATCCAAAAACGTGTTTTACATAAGTCGGCCCAAAGGTGGCGCTATAGAAGGCTGATGTGAAAAATGCAGGGCAAAGGTTTATCCTTAGCCTCTAGGGAGTGCGCTTACAAAGTTTGAAACTGATCGGTGAAGTTATAGGTAAAATCACAAATCGCCCTGTTATAGCGCCACCATGAGGCTGATTTAAAAAAAATCAAGTGGCATTTCTTCCTCGGCCTAGTGGGAACGTGTGTGCGCGATTTCATGATAATTGCACTTTGCGTTTGGGATTTGAGGCATTTTGTTCAAAACAGCTCAATCCTACAAACTTTGGAATCCAATCTTAGCCAATCAGAATGGAATATGCAAAATCGGACAGATCCGTGTCGATCGCATGACTGTCGAGATACTGCCTACCGATTTGTAGGATTTTTGGACAAAATCTGTAAGAGTAGTGCACAGAAATGTGTTTTACAAACATCGGCCACTAGGTGGCGCTAGAAAAGGCCCATTTGAAAAATTTAGGGCAGAGGTTCTAGATTGGCATCCAGGGAATGTGTGTGCTCACTTTGGCAGCGACCGGGCCAACGGCGACTGAGATTAGCTGCACACAAACTGCGAGGACGCACGGACGGACGGACGGACGGACGGACGGACGGACGGACGGACGGACGGACGGACGGACGCACGCACGGACGGACGGACGGACGAAGGGGAAAACATACTCTCCCCCATGCCTTCGGCTGGTGGAGACAATAAAGTGATGATATGATGCTGAGAGTGGAGATGGGAACATTAAAGTCACCAATGGAGTAGTGGGGAGTGTATGAAAGAAGAACACTTGACAAGTGACCACAATGTATGTCAGGTCATGAAGCGAGGTAGAGCCCTGCAATGAAGATGTGACACACACTGACTAAGACGAGAGGTCAGGAGGGAATCCATATCTGGCATTCTGTCTGCAGGGAGATTGATGTCCTTTGGGTCCCCCCGGGGAGCCTCCCATCTTACAGATCACCACTGCTGTTACACCCAGCTGTCCACTGACGGAAGCCAAGGAAAGGGAGCTCTTGCCATGGGTAGTATGGTCAGACATACCCCCCTCCCCCATCCACCAACCCCCAGGCCAGGAGCTTTGCTGGTCGTCCCTGACTTGAAGCCTAACTGTATAATTACCGCTATCCAGGGGTGTTGGTGGCTTGCAGCAGATACAGCACTGCCTGATTTATAATTGTCTCCACCAGCCGAAGGCTTGGGGGAGAGTATGTTTTCCCCTTCGTCCGTCCGTCCGTGCGTCCGTCCGTCCGTGTGTCCGTCCGTCCGTGTGTCCGTCCGTGTGTCCTCACAGTTTGTGTGCAGCTAATCTCAGTCGCCGTTGGCCCGGTCGCTGCCAAAGTGAGCACACACATTCCCTGGATGCCAATCTAGAACCTCTGCCCTAAATTTTTCAAATGGGCCTTTTCTAGCGCCACCTAGTGGCCGATGTTCACAAAACACATTTCTGTGCACTACTCTTACAGATTTTGTCAAAAAATCCTACAAATCGGTAGGCAGCATCTCGATAGTCATGTGATCGACACAGATCTGTCCGATTTTGCATATTCCATCCGGATTGGCTAAGATTGGCTTCCAAAGTTTGTAGGATTGAGCCGTTTTGAACAAAATGCCTCAAATCCCAAACGCAAAGTGCAATTATCATGAAATCGCGCACACATGTTCCCACTAGGCCGAGGAAGAAAAGCCACTTATTTTTTTTTAAATCAGCCTCATGGTGGCGCTATAACAGGCCGATTTGTGGTTTTACCTATAACTCCACCGATTAGTTTCAAACTTTGTAAGCGCACTCCCTAGAGGCTAAGGATAAACCTTTGCCCTGCATTTTTCACACCAGCCTTTTATAGCGCCACCTTTGGACCGACTTATGTAAAACACATTTTTGGATATTACTCCTTGAGATTTTATCCAAAAATCACGCAAATCGGTACACAGTATCTCTATAGTCATGTGATCAAGTCCGATCCGTCTGATATTTCATATTCCATCCTGATTGGCTAATATTAGCTTCCAAAGTTTGCAGGATTGCTCCGTTTTTGAACAAAATGCTTCAAATCATCAACGCAGCTTGCGATTACCGTGAAATTTGCCACACATATTCCCACTAGGTCAAGGAACAAAAGCTACCTTTTTCACATTGGCCTGTTATAGCGCCACCAGCAGGTAGCCTTTAGCAAAACAAATTTTTGGAACACAATGCTTCAAATCATGCATGCAGCGTCCGATTTCCATGAAAGATCTATGGTGAAGAACATATGCCACCCTTTTTACATTGGCCTATTATACAGTAGCACCACCAGGACACACAGCCTGGTGGAGACCTGTGCTCGGAAGAGCACTGCTTCTAGTTAGTTCTGTGCTGGTGTCCTGCACCAAAAATAGCTGATCTACAAGCTTGTAGATCAGCTATTGTTGGTGCATGACACCCACGAGCAACTAAGTGTAACTAAGGCTTCATGTTTTCATTCGGGTTACGGGCCTGAGGTCAGGTGGGTCCTGGTGGGATGCAGTATACACCCAGGTTATCACAGGATAAATGGAAACCCTGGAAAAACTTGTCTTCAAATCAACTTTAAACAAAAATCATGGCTAAGAAGTAGACTATGTGCAAATCAGTAGCCAACCTTTTGAAGACTTCAGCACAGGGCCTATTTTCTTTTCCTGTAGGCCATGACTTCTAAGGAGGGGAGGGCATAGCGTCGTAATTGGATTGTGGAGCAAAACAAGCTATATAAATGCAGCTCTGAAAATGTGACCTCTCCAGAAGGAATTACACGCCTGGCTTTGCACATACAAACTCTCTCCATGATGAGTATTTATTTTCCATTTCATGCTTTCCAGTGGTGTTGTGGGCTGTTTATTTGGGCCACCCTGGCACAAACAATAAGCACTGATAATATTTGTATAGCACAACTTAAAACTAAAATCTTCCTAAAATAGTAATTGCAGCAAGACCCCACTCAACATGAAAAGATAGACAGAGGTAGCCTGATTCCAGACTCGCTGAATCGCTAGCCACACCCCTTTAAAATGTGATCGTATCGATCTCGCTATGAAACATCAGTAGCAGACATGTTATGTTGTGTTTGATTACTAGTTCGTAGCGCTCCTATTCTGCCTGTTTCTTTGGTTAGCAAGTAGCACTAGCAAGCAAGCAACAGGCTAGCCACTAGCCAGCCACATAACAACACTACGTCATCTGCTTTGCTATGTTGTGTTGGTCAGACGGTGAACCAATCGCAAAAGGACGAAAGCAAGTTCAGACTGAATAATGGAGTGAAACGAAATGTCAATTCAGGCCGAGTGTCAGGATATAGACAGAGGGTGAAAGTAGTAAACAAAAGTAATATCCTATAAGGAAACCTCTGTCCAGGGACGGATTAACCCCCGCGAGGGCCCCTGGCCTATACTTTTTTAGGGACCCCCCACCATAACCCCCCTCCCTCCCGACGCACACTACCCAGCTCGGATTTTAAGCCATGATGATCATCTGTGGGCCAAAAAAACATCTGTAGACAACAGAGGAGGGGCCCACACATTTGATTTTTAATTAATGTATACATTTAATTTGAGTAAATTGTCAATGATCATGTGGTCCAGTTCCCCCAAGGGCCCCTGAGAGCCATAAGGGCCCCTGGCAACGGCCCCACTGGCCCAATGGTTAATACAGCCCTGCCTCTGTCCATCAGTCACACTGACTGGACTGTCTGTTCCACATGGTTCTTTAAGTTAATTTAATAAAAGTCAAAAACAGAAACCAGCTTCAAAACTGTAAAAAAGGATAGGCAATATTTACGGAATTCTTCTGCGTGCGTCACAGAAACGGAAGTTCGGCAGGCCTGTCAGAGGCGGGACTCCCTCTTTCTCAGAGGCACTTGCTTTGGTAATGTAAACGTAAGTTTCCTCATGCCAATAAAGCTCCTTTGACTTGAATTTAAGTCCCGGAAAAGACATGCTTTGATTGGCCAGCCCAGTAGTCACTTGCCTTCCACACTTCTGCCTATCCTTTTTTTTTATCAGTCACTCCAATGAACTGCAGCGGCGGAAGAGGTATCTAGCTTTTTATATTCATGGCTCCAACCCTAACCCCATCTAACCCAAAGTAGTCAGAGAGTTTATGCAAGCCATCCTCTGGAAGTTTGTTCCAAATATGTGTTACATAATAAACTAAATGCAGCCTCACCATGTTTTGTTTTAACCCTGGTAACTCGGTCCCAGATGACATGAGACTTCTCCGTTCTCCCAGGGTTAGTGAACCATGCTTGTATATAAAACCCTACGAAGTATGCACAGTCATCTGGAATGATATGTTTTGATATTTAAATATTTATGTTTGATAATATCACTAACAATTTAACAATTTAATTTACAATGGATTTCCAGGCTCTATGTTACTGTACAGTATGTATGGGAATTTAAATGTATTTTGTTGTGGCACGATGAACAAGACTTTGATGAATGATTTAGTCAGCTGACTGTGACTGCATTATAAGTCTGTATTGTGTTAGTCTTACATGAAAATAATTCAGTCATGAGCACACTGTGCACATTACCATTGACATTTTACTGTCTATTAGTGTGCACTGACATTTTCAAGAGATGAAAGTTGGGCTACAAAACGCTGTCTGTCCTTATAGATACCATAAAGTCAATGCCCGAATCCATAGTCTAAAAGGCCGTACACACCAAGCACTATAAATAGTTTTAAAAATCTGATCAACTATACAGACAACAGTGGAATATATATATATATATATATATATATATATATATATATATATATATATATATATATATTTAGGGTTAATGCTTGGTGAGGACAGCCCTTTACAATTTAGGCATTTAGCAGATGGCTCTTATCCAGGGCGACTTATAAGCACAATAACATTCTGCTCAAATGAAACTATAGGATACCAGGTAATCATATAACCTATCATTTGTGTAAATAACATTCTTAACGTCTCTTCTAAGAAAACGAACAAAAGTGACCACCAAGGTAGTATTTCTGCATTGTAGCCATATCTTGGTCTATAGCTAGTATCAATCAAAAGAAATGGTTCCAAGAATCGGTACAGGGAGAGTGTAGTAGTGCTAGGGGGTGAGGTGGAGCGAGTGTGGAGTTTCACAAGTGGAGGTTATAGCAGAAAATTGGGAGTGAGTCTGCAATTCTAACTGCAATGGGGAGTTTATTCCACTGTTTGGGAATCAGGAGAGAGAAGAGTCTACAGTGAGCAGCAGCAGGGGTTGGTAGGTTTGTGGATCAGACCTTAAAGGTTTGGGTATTGTTTTGCCTTGTAGGCCAACATCAGTATTTTGTACTGGGTGCAGTGGTTTGTACTTTAGACTTTCATTGTTATGATCTTTACATGGACATGGAATATTCAGATGGTTTGTCAATGATGGATAAATCGATACCAGCTGTTACAGAAGTATCTCATGTTATATGAGATACTTCAATGGTTTCCAGTGGAAATAAGCTTAGTCTTTTCATGGATCTCCTTTTAGTAGACCTTGTACCAGTGAACTGTACCGTCATGAAACTGTACCTTTTCCTATGCAAACTTCTAATAAAGTCTTCAATCAATCAATCAATCAAAGACAGAGCAAATTTGTATACTACCAGAAGTTTGTGGCCCTTCGGGCCAATCACGCCCGCTTCGTGGGTGTTCACAGCTATGTTGCAGCAGTCATCCAACTGATATGGCTATATATGGAGATCTGTATCTGTCAGTCCTTGCACACTGTTGGAGAAACATAAGCTTTGCATCGCTCACATCTAGAGGGCCATCACATGTCCCTAGTGCCCACATGTCCCAAGTGGCCAGTTGTCCAGACGCCCACCTCTCCAAGTGCCCACATATCCCTAGTGGCCAGTTGTCCAGTTGCCCACCTCTCCAAGTGCCCACATGTCCCTAGTGGCCAGTTGTCCAGGTGGCTATGTTTCTGAGCTGTGTAGCTTTCAATAGCTATACATTATATAGAGGCACCATCCCACAGATGTGGTTGCAAAGTGCAAATGTATGGTCTGGGATGGGATGGGATGGGATGGGATACAATGCACTTCATAGCAGTTTCAAGGGATAATAAATGACATTTAAACAAGACAAAATTGACGTCACATCTGAAGAAGTGTTATGTGTGTGGTGTGTTTTGAGGGTACGCACCGCAGGCACACACATGCACGCACAAAGAGCATCTGCTCTCTCTTTAAATATAGACAACTTAATGGGCTTGGTACCGTACAGCCATTGACTTAACCCATGCTGCATCATAATGTCAAATACATTATGCATAGTGGGACTGCCTTTAATTTGTATGGATTTAATAATAAGGACATTCAAGACAGGAGCAATGCATAATGTTCTTCTGAAAGTGGGTGTCATGAGTTCACATATGACTGAGGAGCTCAGCACCATTATGGAATTTTCCTTTGATTATGGAATATGGAAGGTGATATTGCTGATCATACTGGAGCAGAGATGTCTTTTGTACTATCGTGTGTCTATGTGTGGAACTTGCCGGTGTATCTCTGCATACAGCATGCATGCTCACCATGCCCTTTCACATTTGTCTGACATGAATGCTCACGTTCCACATCTCCTTCCCGTTAATAGCTTGTGAGCAAATAACCCACAGTGATCCTAAATTATTTGCTAACACGACACAAACATCTTCCCCTGTTGAAGGAGCTGTATCATCATAATGTGGTATTGAATCTGCTTGAACACAGCCAATGGTGTTTATTTTATAGCAGGGGGGGGGGGGGGGGGAGGTATTTTCCACCCCTGATTGGTTGGCCCAGCTCTGCCTCTGAGCTCAGCCTTTGTTTTTATTTTATATTACTTTTTTAATTAGAATAATTAACAACGTTTATAAGAAATGCAATTACCAGTTTGTATTTGGCCATGCATGATGGCCATCATTATACAAGTTTATGGTGCGCCATTGGACTAAGATAAATAAATAAATAAATCATACAGCCTACACATTCTCCTGGTATATTAGAAGAGCGTTGTTCGATGTGTCATGCATATTTGTTAACTATACATCCTGCTATATTGAGTTGTATTGGCATACAGTTCACAACTGGCATTACTGTGAATCATTTTAATGGCGTTTTCTCATCTTTCTCTCATGCCAAAATTCTCTTCCAGGCTAAAACCACCTATATGCCCCCCTGCTAAATAGCAGCAACCCCAGCCTACATCCCTATACGGTACCTCATTCACATGACAGCTCTCCATACAGTACCAGCCAGACCAGCCGCACTCAATCAATACACTCATTTGTGAAAAATACTCTGATTTTAAAAAGGGAAAAAGGATAAAATGGCAGAGCTGCGATTGGCTGCAGATTGTGTGCGGGTGTGCGTGCGTGTGCACGTCTGTCTCCTGAGTAACAGGGCTAGCGTGGGCAGGCTCTGGCCTTTTCCCCTCATCTCCCACGTCCTCCAGCGCTCGCTGCCTCAACATTAGCATGCAAACGGCAGCTGCACCACTGCGCCCCATCGCTCACTTCAAACGACAGCACAACCTCCACTGAACACTGTACTCCCACATCCAGCTCTCACACACACACACACACACGCACACGCACGCGCGCACGCACGCACACACACACACACAGACACACACAGACACACACATGTACAATAAATGCACGCATATAAACTCCCACACATCCACGCATGTACCGTACATACCTACATTATGTACATGCACAGATTTATATCGCATTAACAAGATCCATACACAAAAAGCTGAATGCTCTGAGCCCCGTACCCACTGCGCATATCAATATGTATTTTGTTCGTGAACCTGTAGAATGCTGTCGTACTATATGGACACATTAACAGAATGCATACGCTGCAAAAGCCGGGCTGTTAATTTCACAACAGCATAAAAATGGACCCACGGGTCATATTCATATGCACGCAGATGCACTGTCATTGGCTAACCGCTAAAACCACAAGGTAGCCTACAGCTAATTTGTTTCAACGGTTGCAAGCAGAAGAAGAAGAAAAAGAAGAAGAAGAAACAACAGCACCAGACATGCACAACTTTGTGCACATCTGTGCACTGCATACACAGTAGCAGTACAGTACCACCACATGGGCATAATTCATATTCAGCCCACGCACTACATGCACACAACGCACACACACACACACACACACACACACACACACACACACACACACACACACACACACACACACACACACACACACACACACACACACACACACACACAGTAACAGCCTGCAGCATTTATACTGAACAACTCACACATGTGAGTGCGCACACACGCACACGCACACGCACACGCACACGCACACGCACGCACACACACACACACACACACACACACACACACACACACACACACACACACACACATACACACACACACACAACCACACAGAAAGAGAGAGAGAGACACTGTTTTGTATTACTTGTGAGGATCAACATTTTAGGACTACAATTCTGGCATGTTTAATGTAAGCCTAAAGTGCTGTGGAGTGTGGACACGACGTGAGCTTGTAGAGCAGCTACTTTTCGGTGCATTACACTAGCGCAAATAACTTGACCATCATAACAGTAATCCCATCCTCAATCTTTTCCCTAATTCTAAACATGTCTCTAAAAATCAATATCGATGTGTTGCACATACTGGCTGTTTTGGGATGCAAGAAGAGGTTTACATGACATAGCCTGAGCCTGTTTTAATACTGAATGCACCTTGCGCTTGGCACTGAGCTGCATTACGGTGCATTGCACGTAAGATAGGGCCAAATGTCTCTATTCAGGGTGGCCGTCGCTATTAGTGCTAGAGACCGTCTGGTAATCAGAAGGTCACTGGTTCGCCTCCTGGCCCCGGTCTATGTGTCAAAGTGTCCTTGAGCAAGACACTTATCCCCTAACTGCTCCCCCCTTGAGGCGCTGATCATAACCCACTGAGCAGAGATCACCTCGGTGAAGCTATAACTGAACTACAAGGTTTGACTTCAAACACAAAGGATCATAACATGATGTCAATTGTCACTTGTTTACACCTGGCAGTAAGGAGTGGTTTGTTTTTGGCTGTACGTTGGACTTGTGTTTAATTAGGATGATTGACTGGAATTCTTGAAAAACCAGTTAAACACATCTTGTCTTCTGTTTGACAGTGCAAACAACTAGGGGCCGTGCCAGTTTGTTGTACCTGGCACAGAGCAAAGATTGGAATCTCTTTCCTTTGCCGTCAAAGATCTTTTGGTGCTAGTAGACAGATTATTCTTTTGTTTCTCACTTCTGTCATTATGATTGGTCTTGTATTGTGGTACCTAACAAAAGAGCCAAACAAAAGTGTCCATTGTTCAGTGCAAAAAGCAAGAGAGGTGACATGTGCTCACAGCAAAAGCACAGGAACCCCTCCCTGGGAAAGTCCTTAGAGGTCAGAGTCAGTAACAACTATTATTCCAGTTAAGTTAGGTTACAGTTGTCCTTGCCAAGGGACCGTTGTGTGTCTCATTGTATAACTTGAAGCAACGGGTACAAAGGACTTTCCCTGTCTCTCTCACCTCCGTCCTGGCCTGGGTAGTAAGGTGAACCTTTGTCTCCTTGTTGTCCGACCAGTCCAATGAGCTGTTCAGGTTGACAACCACTTCCAAGGCTCTATACATGCTATGTATACTATGTATGTATGAGCATTCTAAGGTTGGCAAGGAACATCACCTCAAACACTAGCCATGTTTTGTATGGAGAATATTATATAGGTTGCTTCCCTCAGGAGGGAGATACAATGTTCCATAAAATAAGGTCAGACCGAAGAGGTCCCTTGTCCATCAGTTGACTTTCGACAGGGGTAGGCTGAGTGGTGGACGTTGCTCTTGTCGCTATGTTTTTATGCTGTCATCATGTCATCTTTTCGACAACCAAACCTAACCCAAACCCTAAACCCTAACCTCTGTGGGGTGAGGCTATCTTGTCGACTCTCCGTTGTCGAGAGCGAGATTTCCCCATACTGAGAATGGCAGCCAGCTAAGATATCTTCATGTTAGGCGTTATGGTTGTTCTTTTGTTTGGGCTTTCAATGTGTGATGAATATGCCTTGATAAAATGCTTCAGTCATCCATCACCAAGTAGTCAGAACCTGTTAGACCTGTCTAACTAGGAAGCTAAAGAAAGTCATTCAAGTACATTAGCTGTGCAACTGTTAATCAAAAATAATCAATATAAATTATTACAAAACTATTTTGTTGCTGGGAATGTGCTAATTTGTCTTGTTCCTTTATATCCCACTAAACCACTGTTGTCCACATTATAGTCTGCTCCAGATAGAGGAGACACATGAGCATACAGGTGTAACTTACAGTTGTCTAAACAGTAACCCACATCATTGATATACGATCACATTACCATCACATTTTGTTTGCCTCACGTTTGATTTTGTATCAAACATGAGCCAAACAAAAATATTGTGTCAGGTGGAGATGCTATCCAATTGTGTGTTCAAAGGTGACATTTAAGGACATGGCCCAGCTTTTACTCATCAAGTTCATCAAATCATTCACTGACCATTCATGACCTGCATTGTGCAGACAGTGCCATTCTACTCCCACCACAGAAATTCTTCTCCTGAAAATGATCTGTGTGAATGGCTTTTTGTTATTATTTACTCTTGAAAATGGCACTTGGTCCCCATTCATTTAGAAGTGATATTTTCCTCATTATACTGTAACGCTTTGTATTATTATATTATAATGATAGTTGTTCATAGCAGTTATCAAAGTTAAATATTATCTGAAAGGAATAAAATAGATGTTTCACATAGAGTGGAACGATAATTTAGGGCTGTGTGGGTTGACATGGTTATATTTCTGGGGGATATTAGATTGAGTAATGATAGGAATTTGAAATAACAGAATTATGTGGCTTCAAGGCATTCCAACAATGCAAGGCAAGTTGTTTTAAAATGTAATTTTATGGACGCTGTGACAGAGATCGTGAATTGGACGTGAACTCATGATATGTTGTCTATGTATGTATTCATGCAGTATACGATATGCACAATAACTGCTGAGCTGTCAGGTTTTGACTAAATGTGTGTGTGTGTGTGTGTGCGTGCGTGCGTGCGTGCATGTGTGTGTGTGCATGACAGCTCTCTGTATGATTTAGACTCACAGAAGCATTATGGAGACGTGAGAATCCTTGAATCACCATGGCTGTCTCTCATGTCCAATCACACTTTCATTTATCTGGCTCCCTCTCTCTCTCACACACACACGCACACGCACGCACGCACGCACGCACGCAAACACACACACACACACACACACACACACACACACACACACACACACACACACACACACACACACACACACACACACACACACACACACACACACATATGCACTGAGCTGTTCCACATGCAAAGCCTCAGTCTCTGTTGATGTTAAGTCACTTGCACACTAGCCTCGGAAACCCAGACTACTTGCACACCATCTAGGAGTTGACAAATGCACCCGTGCAGCAGCTGCATGTCACGCTTGGCATGCAATGATAAACAGTATATGGGTTTGAAACCACTGTGTGAAGGAGTGCCACAGTACAAGACAGTGGTGGAAGAAGAATTCAGATTGCTGAAACATCAGAGCTTCTTAATACGGCACAGTTAAGAAGCAGGAGTTAAACTATTAAGGCCCTTTCCCACTGGGCGCGATAACGATAAAAAATATTGTTTTCAATTGAAGAGGACGGCAGCGTCCACACCACAACGATAAAGCCGTCATAATCGATGTGAACGCCGACATATTGTTATCTTTATCCTTATCTTTATCGCGTCCAGTGGGAATGAGCCTTAAATCTGTCTGGTCGAGTCATCATTCTGATTCCATGAGGTCAGATGTAGAGGAATTGGCCAGCTCCATATGTCTTTGCCATATATGGAGCGTGACATGAGGGCTCCGTGAGGTCAGATGTAGAGGTATTGGCCAGTTCCATATATGGAGATGTCTTGGTCATATATGGTAGTAAGTGATACCACAATATGAAAATACTGATCTCCAAGCTCACGACGAGGTGCATCGCGTCACGTTGTGTGCTTGAGCAAATAATTAAGTAAACTAATTATTATTTTCATATCCACTGATAGTTGAGGGCCACTTAACACAGGCAAACCATACTGTAGGCTATATAGGACAACATGTCAACACTAACCCAGGGGGATCGAACCGAGAACCTTCCGTTACGAAAGCAGCCGCTCTACCCCTGAGCCTTCCAGTCAAGATGTATATTGGTTGTCTCTAACACTGGAACAGAGCTGGCAGTGTCATTATGCCCCACATGCTCCCTCCCCTTCGTCTCCAATCACATTGAACCAAGTCAGTGGTGCTCAAAGTGAGGTCTAGGGACCCCCAGTGGTCCTTGGGGGAGTTTGAGTTGTGAATCAATAACTCTGAGTAGCCTATAGGTGTAAGGGTCCAATTGATTATGGGGGTCATTGGCCTAATATGAATTTCGTCCTTGAAAGTAAAAACATCTCGCTCTCTAGGTCATCCTCAGACGAGCCTTCCATCGTCGCTTCCAGTCATCCCGGTTCTCCAGCCAGCTCGTTGGTGCTTTGCGCTCCTGTGTCATTCTTGAGTACATCCACATAAAAACACATCAGTAAAATAATGCGGCAAACAACAGAACGGTCTTCAGCTTTGAATTAAAATAATTGAGAGTTGTAGCAGACCTGCAGTTTTCTGGGAGTTTGTTCCAGTAATGTGGACCCATGCACACAACGCCGCTTTCACAAGAAAACACAAAAATAAAATGTCAGATATGCCGTCAAGAACAGCGTTTTCGTGGGTCGAAAATGCAAAAAATGTAACCTCGTCCCAGGGTGGAAAAGTTACGCTCCTTCCATCTAAACGGGCAAGTTAAATTACAGGTAAACCGCAAAACGCGTGATGTCATGGCTCATGCTGCAAAGCTGACAGCCGAGGAGCCTGCTCGCTGCCATGGTGATATATGTAAACACTGTAATATGAAGTGGAACGGACATACAACATTTTGCAGTTTTCTCCATGAGATCGTTGTCGAGTAAACGTGGCCTGAGAGCAGAACTGAGAGGTCTGAATAGTTCATGATAGTTCATTGTGTGTGCATGTGCGTGTGCGTACGTGTATGTGTACGTTTGCATGTGCGTGTGCGCGTGCATGCGTGCCAGAGCAGGGAAGTCACTTCATGTCTTCACGATACGATAAACATGAATATTAAATTAAAGCTTATCCCTTAAAAATATGATATAGTATTCTATGTGTTGTGGCTTCTACACATGATAGATACTGTATGTGACACAGGATATAATAATCACTTAGAAGACAGGATACCTACAGTATCTGGTATGCACTATGCAGTCTTTCACTGGGTCATACATACATATTTAAACAGCATTGTTTTATTTTATTGTCTGATAAAAGTTATTCCCCGCTTACCTGTACCTTCCAAGTTCCAACCAACCAAAATGCACTCAAAGTGCACTCTCTTTTCTAAAGTTCCTATTTGTTCCTATAGTCAGTGGGCTGTATGGTGAAAATACATTTTAGTCAAGTTAGTGTCACCGAGGGAGCATGCATGACAACATGATTGCATCAGTGAACACATTCTCCCACCCACAACACGCATACACGTACAAATGCGCACACACACCCGCGTGTGCGAGTACACACGCACGCATGCACACACACACACACACACACACACACACACACACACACACACACACACACACACACACACACACACACACACACACACACACACACACACACAATTGCAGTATACTGTAGACAGCAACAGATAGCCAGACATGCTCCAAATTGCACGTTATGTTACAGTATGGACCAAAGATATATGATGCATGAATAATTAAAGAGATTCTCAACACGTGCCTGCACACACAACAGTGGCAGATGTTCATTATTACTCCTAGTATTCTCACAACGTGTTTTGTCATGAGATATGCACAACGCCTCTGCTCACTGGCTGTGGTTGTCATTTAATGATAATCACCTGCTATTTGATTACAATCACCCGTTACTTGAGATGAAAAGATAAAATAAGGAAATAAGATAAGGCTCTTGCTGGAAGTCATTCTGTCAGATACCCTACATGGTAAACTGGAAATGCCTCTGTACTTGGTCTGTTCTTTTTTCCTCTACTGCCAAAAATAGGTTGTAGATCAGCTATTCTTGTCAAATGTTTCCTCCAGAAAAAGGATGCTAGGGTTCAAGTGATTAAAAACAAAACAAAAACATCTATCAGGATGGAGACGAATTGTTACTGCATCTTATTCCCATTAGCAACAAGGCTAATGACACGCTGTGTGACACTTGGGTAATAATGTCACTTCTGTTGGCACTATTCTCATCATCATTGCTTCATTTGTCTATGTTGGGTGTTCACTGTTCAGTGCTAGCTATTTTCTGAAATGTGGTAGGCCTAATGTTAGACCACTGGTTCTCAAAGTGGGGTCTTTGAGGTCCGGGTTCCGGGGTTCCCTAGCTACATGTATTAACATAGCATCACAATTTGTTCCGCTAACCCTATATACATTTTATTTTAAAATAGGCCTACACAAATAGGCATTGTGAGCTTATAGATTGGCTATTTGATGGAAATCTTGTAAGGAGGTCCCTGGCACCAAATATTTTCACTTGGCTGCCAAATCCACTGTGTTACACCATTACCCGATTACCACTGATTATATACTCTATGCTCCCATGTTTTAGTTGTCCTTTTGATTTAGCCACCTACTGTACAGTAAGAACGATTACCATATGTTCTGTTTTACAGTAAGACACAGGCACAAAATCATCTGTTATGGACCAGGGTGGTGTTCTCAAGCGTGAATGCTGAGAAGGATTCAAGTAGGAACTGCTGTAAGTGGCTCATTTCAGAATTTCAGAATTCTTCACTTAATCTAGCTCAGTGCTCTCCAAAGGCCTATGCACATATTCAATGTAATTTACGGATGGCAGAAACATTTAATGGAAATTCTCAATAAACACTTCATAATGGGGTGGTCAGAACTGAATTCCCTCCACAAATAGTCTAAACACATCACGATCTAAGATATTTATCAATGCTTGATGCTGCTGTTTACTCTCAGAGAGACCCGACCATGGCTGACCACACAGTAAATGAAATGGAAAATAGATTTATTATTTATTTATTATTTTAAGACCCACGTCACGTCCCCCCCAAAAATATGCGTTTTCTTGCACTGCATATCTCCAAAGCATTAATATGGAGTTTTGCAACAAAAATCTGGGCTACACTGAAAGTTTCACAGCCCATATTACCCAGCCAGAAACATACTCTGTGATCTTTAGCTTCCGCAAATAGATTATATACACTGTAGTATACGTATAGAAAAACAAGAGATCAGAAAACAACGGGTGGTAATATATTCTAAACCAATTTTCCGCATTTTGTCCACCTGGCTCTCACCCGTTTGCCATCTTTGCCAATGACACATGCATGCCACCGTATAGAATGTTTCCTTTCTTTCTTCACAATTTACAATTTAGGCGTTTAGCAGACACTCTTAATCCAGAGCGATTTACAATAAGTAAGGGAATAAAATAAATACATCAATACTTCAACATCAAATGCATAGAAATGGTAATCTAAGAAAGAACATAGGTAAACCAAGTACCTATTCAGTAAAAAATGGTATCTAAATTACATTGAGTCATTGAGGCTAGGCTAAGTGCTACGGTAAGTGCCATGGGCTAAGGTGGAGTCTCAAAAGGTGAGTCTTCAGACCACGACGGAAGCTAGGGAGTGAGTCTGCAGTTCTAATTGCAATGGGAAACTTTAATCCACAGTTTCAAGGCTGTGTTAGCTGATCTGAGTGAACAGAAGGGGTTGTAGGGATCGATCACACTTCAGAGGTGCCATACCTTTGGCTGCTTTGAAGGCCAGCATCAGTGTTTTGTACTCTGTGCGGGCAACAACCGATAGTCAGTGGAGGGAGCGGAGAACATGTGGGAGACTCAACATTGCTTTGGTCATGGTGCATTCTGTTTTTATGTTTGGATGCTCTCTGTAGATACAGTGGATAACCAAACTCTGGAGGATCAAAGATATGGGCTACAAAATGACGGCAAATGATAAAGAAAGGGGTAGTGTAAAGCTTCTTTATGGACAGCTTCTGGGAGAAGAAAAATTATTCACATGTACAATTATCAAACAGAGATTATTTTTCTGAGGATTTAAACAACACCATGGGACATGTGGACAGGACTTTAATGTTCTGGATCAGACTCAGCATCTTGTCAGAGAGCTCTGCAGGAGGGTGTCTGAGCCTTCCACAGCGGGAGTTTTGAGTCATCTGGTTGAAAGAGGAGCTGGGCAGGGGCGTCACAAGGGGGTGGGGGGGGGGGGGGGGTGGGACTGAGTTACTAGGGCCCAAGGTGGAGGGGGCCTTAATTATTTTATAATTTAGCTATTGAAAAATAGCAGATAGCTCACAGCGCGGCTGCGAGCTTGTAGATCTGCTATTTTTGTCGTGAAAATGTGCAAATCTTTGAATATATGTATTTTTGCTTCTGGGGGGTCCCTGGAACTAAATATTTTGAGATGGGGGTCCGTGGCCAAATACATATCATTTTGGGGGTCCTTCACATGAAAAGGTATGAGCACCACTGACATGGAAACATAGGTTTTTCAAAAAACCTTAGAAGGATTTGAAACATTCAAAGATTTTCCATGACTTTTCAAAAATAGCAAATATACAAGCTCACAGGTGGCACTCGGTGTCTGTGAGCTTGTATTATCTGCTATTTTTCAATAAAGCACAAAATAACGCGTAATAATGTGTTCCCAGTTTAAAATGGGTTAAAACCCCTCCCCCTATGAAGAACATTCATGGGGGGCCCGCAATGAATTCTTGTACCCAGGGCCCAGAATTTGATACAACACCCCTGCCTGGGAGACAGGCAAGAGGAAGAATGGGTGACTTTATGAATGAACATGGGCGAGATAATAACCAGACCCCTTAGCACTCATTGGATAATTGAGACAAATTATGTGGACGAGAGGAAGGCGTGAATAGGCATACATGCAGGCTCGATCTTATCTTTGAACTACAGTAAAATTCCAATTTAACAAATAAGATCGCTGACCTTAGCATCTGCAGAGTAGTAGTGCTACTGACAAACATCACAATCTTCTGTAAGGGATCACAAATTGGGAGACGTAATGCCGGAAAAAGTCTTTGAGTTCCGGGAGGAGTATTGCAAATCTGAAATTTAAAGGAATTGGCGGAGGGGCACCATGGGAGTGGATAATAATTTGACTCAACAAGGGGAAGCTGCATTTTAGAGGCAAATCTTTCCAGAGACAAGATGCCAACTAAAGTAATAAAACAAGTATTTGCTCAATTCCTGTATTATTTCACTACATGGGCTAACACTGTCAAAGCCAATCCACAGGTTTTTAGCAAATAAAACATTATTTTGACCAATCTATATGGTGGGGACCCCACCATATAGATTAGTGCATTACCATACCCCACCGTGGGGTATGGTAATGCAATGTAATGAACACTACTGCGGTGGTGGTCAGGTAGGACCAATATTGGTTGACAAGAGTTGTTGCATAAAGCTCAAGGTGCAGTAGATCCTCTGCCCAATTGGGCTTTTGTCCAGGGCGTCAATTTCCCTTTTGCACAAAGTAGTGCATTGCAAGATAGAGGGCGCCAGATCCCTTTGAGTCACACCCTACCACTACTTCCTGTTCATCCACAGAGCATTGATTCTAGTTGTTTTCTCCATTAGATTAAAGTGCTTTCTTTTCACCTTTTTCAACTTTTATTACTTGTCAAAATACATTTGATTTGCCTGCCTCATCTTTTTACCATCCCAAGTAATAAAAGTTCAAAAAAGTGAAAAGAAATCTAATGGAGAAAACAACTAGAATCAATGCTCTGTGGATGAACAGGAATTAGTGGTAGGGTGTGACTAAATGCACTACTTTGTGCAAAAGGAGAATTGGGTATGTCAAGGTTGTCAGCTGACAACCTTGACCGTCAGGTCGCACTTACTATCAAAGCCTCCACCGGCTGTCTGTATGTCTGTCCGTCTGTCTGTCCGTCCGTCCGTCACACGTCACACGTCACACGTCACACTTTTGCTCTGCTCATATCTCCGCAACCGTTGCCACCCATCAATTCTCACATCGCCCTCTTCTAGCGCCACCATGAGGCCGATTCTTGCAAAACACATTTTTGGACACTGCTCCTAAGATTTTTGCCCTAAAATCACGCAAATCGCTACACAGTATGTCTACACTCATCTCATTAACATGGATCTGTCCCATTTAGCGCCACCTTCAGGCAGATTTTTTAAACCACATTTTTGGACACTACTCCTACAGATTTGCCCCTAAAATCACGCAACTCGCTACACAGTATGTCTACACTCATCTCATCAACATGGATCTGTCCCATATAGCGCCACCGTCAGGCAGACTTTTTCAAACACATTTTTGGACACTGCTCCTACACCAGGGACGTGCTGGGCCCCTGATTCAGCCCGGGAAAAAGAGTTGGAGAGGCCCTCATTGCGCGCTATAGAGAGAGATCTCTCTCTATAGCGCTGCTGCTACTCAAAGATTTGTGACAAAGTGACAAGCCAGTGGGCCAATTACATGGGTTATATTTTGTCGTTGTCGTGTGGAAACCTTGTATGTCCAAAACCGTTAGTTTTGTATTTATCATTTTAAAAATGATTTAAACTAGTGAAAACAGCCGATCTACAAGCACACAACGCCTCACGGTGCGAAGGGTTGTGTGCTTGTAGATCTGCTGTTTTCACTACTTTTGTGCAAACAGTTTAATTTTTACTTTTGTGCAAACAGTAAAATTTTTCCTAATGGCCGGCCTGGACCGGCAAGGGAAATGAACCGGCCGTTCGGGAGTTGTCCCGCTTTTCCCAATGGCCAGCACGTCCCTGTCCTACACATTTTGGCCTAAAATCACGCCCTGACGGTCGCTTATCTCCCGATTAGGGAGTCTTACTGGTATTAATCTGGTTGCCAGGCTATAGTACTTGTCCAACTTTATTCCATCTTTCCAGATAAACCGTTTTGGTGGCACGCAATTGGGCCATATGTCAAATCGACCGGCTTAATCGAGACACGTCTGCTATGCTTGCATTTTGCCAAGAGATACGTTATACGTAGTTTAATTAATACTAGTAAGACACCTTAGGGCGACATGCGACAAGCTAGCCCTAAAGGGCCTAAAGAAATTCATACATTTATACATAAATATTTTGAGTTGGTATTCTGTGAAATAAATGCAGAATTTATTGTTGAAAAGGTCTATCAGCAGCTCAAATGTTATCTCAGGTTATGTGCGTGTGAGCGTGCGAGAGAGAGAAAAAGAGAGAGAGTGAGCAAACAAAAAAGGGAGAGTGAAATTACAATGAGTTTTGTAAATCAGTATCATAATTTTTGATCTCATGGTCGGATTGGACCATGGGCTGGGAAATTAATTAATATAATCCATCAAATTAATTAAAAATATGAAAATTAAGAGGTTTGAGGTATGAAGCTTTCACAGTATATCAGTCAATTGGTGTGGCGGACTTATATTTAAATTCAGTTTTTCTGTCTAGATACTTACAGTATACTTAAGGTATGTTAACCCAGGCAATCTCACAGTTAAGAAATGGTACATTATGACCCACTGTGAGTGTTCGAAATCATAGTACCAGTAAGACTCCCTAATCGGGAGATAAGTTGGTCGCTTATCTCCACAAATAGGCCAAAACATTTGTTTTTCCAAAATCGGCCTGATGGTGGCGCTATATGGGACAGATCCATGTTGATGAGATGAGTGTAGACATACTGTGTACCGATTTGCGTGATTTTAGGCCAAAATGTGTAGGAGCAGTGTCCAAAAATGTGTTTGAAAAAAATCAGCCTGAAGGTGGCGCTAAATGGGACAGATCCATGTTGATGACATGAGTGTAGACATACTGTGTACCGATTTGCGTGATTTTAGGGCAAAATCTGTAGGAGCAGTGTCCAAAAATGTGTTTGAAAAAATCGGCCTGATGGTGGCGCTATATGGGACAGATCCATGTTGATGACATGAGTATAGACATACTGTGTAGCGATTTGCGTGATTTTAGGGCAAAATCTGTAGGAGTAGTGTCCAAAAATGTGTTTTAAAAAATCGGCCTGAAGGTGGCGCTATATGGGACAGATCCATGTTGATGACATGAGTGTAGACATACTGTGTACCGATTTGCATGATTTCAGGGCAAAAGTTTTAGGAGCAGTGTCCAAAAATGTGTTTTGTAAGAATCGGCCTCATGGTGGCGCTAGAAGAGGGCCATGTGAGAATTGATGGGTGGAGGTTGTGGTTTGGCAGGCAAAATTTGGCATGGATCGGGGCAACGGTTGCGGAGATATGAGCAGGGCAAAAGTGTGACGTGTGACGTGTGACTGACAGACTGACTGACTGACGGAGGGACGGACGGACGGACGGACGGACGGACGGACGGACGGACGGACGGACGGACGGACGGACGGACGGACGGACGGACGGACTGACAGCAGGTGGAGGTTTGGACATAGGCGCAAATGGCGGGGGGGACAAGGTGTTTTTGTCACCTTCCAGGTCCAATTTCGTCCCCTCCATTCACTTCCAGAAGACCCCCCTGTCCCCCCCAGTCAGGGACATAGTGGTCTAAATTCTGAAATCATGCACTAAACACGATCGAAGATGCTTTTTGAATGATTTATAGATGCTATTATATGAGAACACCCCTCTGTTTTCCTGCAAAATGGTTTGGTCTGTGTTGCCAAGTTCTTAGAAACAAGCAGCCAGCTATATAAAAACCACAATATTCCAGGGTGGTTTTCATATAGCTGGCTGCTTGTTTCTCTCGCAAAATCTGGCAACAAGAAATGAAAGTTAAAGAAACGACAGAAGACTGCTGCTGCAGCTCAAACTCAATAGAACACAATATTTATAACTTTGGTTCTGCCATTTCAAATAGTTAATAAGGAATGCCGCCACCCTGGACAAGAAAAGGATTACTTTGTTTTTGTTGCCACCCTGGCCGGACAAGGAAGCTAAAGGATTACTTTGTTGTTACTTGGGCTGTGTGACGAGAGGACTGGAGGACAGGAAGGATTTTCAATTCTCAAGCCGGGTAATGAATGACATTTATACCGTATTGTGTTCTGGACTGGCGGCCTGTTCTAACCTGTGCCAACTGCTTGTGGACTGTATTATTGTATTGTGTGTTCAGTGTTCTGACGGCTGAGCGGCTGTCATGCTTCTGAGTTCTGAGTAGGGATACTGTATTTTATTGTGGCCAGTGTTTTGAGTGATGAACGGTCGCTGTGCCAAATTGCTGCTATAGTCGGTGTTCTTGAGGTAAAAAGTTAACCATAGAAACATGAAAGAAACGTTGGTTATGACGAGAGGACTGTTTAATGTCAGTGTGTGTTTTAAGCTTTTGGTTGTGTTGGTTATTGCAGTACTAGTGATAACTTGATAAGTAAATAAATAATACATCATAAAACCGTTAATGCCTGTATGCTGTCATGCTTCTGAGTTCTGAGTAGGGATACTGTATTTTATTGTGGCCAGTGTTTTGAGTGATGAACGGTCGCTGTGCCAAATTGCTGCTATAGTCGGTGTTCTTGAGGTAAAAAGTTAACCATAGAAACATGAAAGAAACGTTGGTTATGACGAGAGGACTGTTTAATGTCAGTGTTTGTGTTGAAGTGTGTTTTAAGCTTTTGGTTGTGTTGGTTATTGCAGTACTAGTGATAACTTGATAAGTAAATAAATAATACATCATAAAACCGTTATGCTGTCATGCTTCTGAGTTCTGAGTAGGGATACTGTATTTTATTGTGGCCAGTGTTTTGAGTGATGAACGGTCGCTGTGCCAAATTGCTGCTATAGTCGGTGTTCTTGAGGTAAAAAGTTAACCATAGAAACATGAAAGAAACGTTGGTTATGACGAGAGGACTGTTTAATGTCAGTGTTTGTGTTGAAGTGTGTTTTAAGCTTTTGGTTGTGTTGGTTATTGCAGTACTAGTGATAACTTGATAAGTAAATAAATAATACATCATAAAACCGTTAATGCCTGTATCTGAAGGAAAATGAGGGGGTAAAACTGCCCGAAAACCGATCTCTGCACGCAAAAAAAACGAAATCGGGCGCGCGCAAATCGGGCGCGCGCCGGCGCGCGCAGGTCCCCCACTATGCATTTATTGGATCTGCGCCACTGGGTTTGGATAGTACAAACCCCTAACGGTCGCAATAACAATTGGTGCATGTAAATGGTTTCAGAAGTATCTCTCAGCTAGAACTCAGTACATTCCCAATTAGGCTATAGGTACCGAACTCGATATATCTAAAGATGTTTCTCAAGGCTTTATTTTGAGACCTGTGTTTTTCACCTGCTAATGTATATAACTAACTAGAAAAGTGTGCTCCCAGGCAGGCCAGGTGGCCTACCCAGGGCAACCTGGCAGTCATAGCTAATTGGAATGGAACCCGCATAATCTGACTGATATGATACATCTTGACCTTGACTGCAGAGATAATGTGTACCGATTTGTATGCGGTTTGGAGAGAATTTGTAGGCGTAGTATGGCAAAAAGTGTGTTTTGAGGAAAACGTGAAATGGCCGAGATTCTAGTCCGGCATGAAAGGCCCAGGCCTATATGTGGAAGTTGCCTCATGATCCAAGGGAAAACATTATTATTATTATTATTTTATTTTTTATTGTACAGTATGACTGAGAGCAGGTACACACTATATGACTTTTAAAGTCATCAGGGAGTCGCCAGATAGTTACGTATTTCACACAACACAAGTCTCTTTCATGAAATCGTCATGTATTATTTATTTCACCAAGATGTGATCCAATCCTGATACATTTTTTATTCCAATCTATATTCCATTCCATTATATTATATTATCGCATCACCGATGTTCACGAAAGCATGCAAGGTCCCGGTGATATGTGTGCGAGAGGGAGACGGGTCACTAATGATTTTCATGAAATCTGCTGTGTCTCTCTGCGTCTCTCTCTTCAAACGTGTACACACACACACACACGCACACGCACGCACGCACGCACGCACACACACACACACACACACACACACACACACACACACACACACACATACACACACACACAGAGCGCACATGATTTGATCCATCCATCGATCCATCTTCAACCGCTTATCCGGAGTCGGTTCATGGGGGCAGCAGCTCCAGCAGGGAGCTCCAGACCTCCCTCGCCTGAGCAACATTTGCAACTTCCTCCTGGGGATCCCGAGGCGTTCCCAGGCCAGGAGATGTAATCCCCCCATCTGGCCCTTGGTCTGCCCCGAGGTCTCTTCCCAGTGATTTGATGACTTGAAAAATCTGGAGTGTGCGTGCACAGTTTCACGTGGATGGTCCAGCGGCGGCGGAAATTAGTTGTTCACAGATGGACAGACGGTCACCGACAGACTGACATAAGTGAGTACATTATCCTCCGTTTTCGGCCATTCGGGCCTCCTGGCGAGGATATAATGAGGCTCTAAGAGTCTAGCGGGGCCGGTCCAGGTGCACACCACATGGGTTCTGATGCCTGACCGTATGTCGTGGGTTTGAGTCCCGATTCAGACGACCTTTGCTGTGTGTCACTCCCCATCTCTCTAAACATTTCCTGTCAGTCTACTGTCCTATCAATAAAATCCCCAAAACAAATCTTAGCAGCCCCTAGAGGTTGTGCTGTGCATATTTTCATCCATACATCCCTGTAATCCTACTAGCTCAAATGTTACATACTAGGTGAGTCAATATAAGGTTTAACCCCCAAAAAATTGATACAAAAGGTTTTTCAATGGATTCTGGTAGTATTGGGTGTGCTAAATAACATACTCAAAATCTACCAAAATCTACCTCCCAGAAAGCCGCCATTTTCAAGATGGCGTCCGAGTTGACTGCGGGGAGCTTAAAATGGCTATATCTCGAATGGAAAAGATTTTGCTAATATTTTGTCAACTGATTCTGGTACGTTTGGACATGCTTTAGAGCATACTAAAAATAGAGGAAAATATTCCTTTCGGAAAGGCTTCATTTTCAAGATGGCGCGTGACTGGCGTCCACGATGGCTGCAGGAGCTTTAAATGGCTATAAACTGGGATTTAATATGTAAAAAATCATAACAATTATGCACTTGGTGACACGTTTTTGACTTTTGGCATGGTGTTGGGTATGGACATAAGGTTTTCAAAAACCATCGGCAACAATTTGGCCTTGCCCCCTAGTGGTCTGATAGGTCTATACATGGTTGAAATCCCAAATAATTGATGGAAGAGATCCTAAAAGCTTAGGAGAAACAAACTACTGAAAAGGCATAATCTTCACGATGGCGTCCATGGGAGCTTAAAATGCATATAAATTGGGAGGGAATATGTGCCACCTTGAAAAGTATGCATTTCCAGTAGTTTTTTCTCCTAAGCTTTTAGTATGTTATTTTTAGCATACATAGTAAGAGAATCCATTGAAAATTCGCTTCCATCAATTATTTGGGGTTTCAACACTGACCTATTTAATTTTGGATTCATTGCAAACAGACCACTAGGGGGTGAGTCCAACTTGTTTGCTATGTTTTTTGAAGACCTTATGCCCATACCTAACACCATGCCAAAACTAGTCACCAAGTGCATAATTGTTATGATCTTTTACATATAAATCCCAGGTTATAAGCATTTTAAGCTCCCAGCAGCCATCATGGACGCGCCATCTTGAAAATGAAGCCTTTCTGGAAGGTGTTTTTCCTAAATCTTTAGTATGTTCTCAAGCATGTTCAGGTGAGGTACCAGAATCAGTTGGAAAAGCATTTGAATTCCTTTTTTTATTTTTTATTCTAGATATAGCCATTTTAAGCTCCCCGCAACCATCTGGGACGCCATCTTGAAAATGGTGGCTTTCGGGGAGGTAGATTTTTACTATGTTATTTAGCATGCCCACTGCTACCAGAATCCATTGAAAAACCATTTTGTATAAATTTTTTGGGGGGTTAAGCCATTTTTTCTCTTAGATTGACTCACCTATACACATTACATTTTTATTTGTATTTACCTCTCAACATCTCTCTCTTGTGCCAGGCTTAAAGTGATCCCTGGCTAATACGACAAATATGCCTTAATACATTATAATTGTCCTCTATAACTACAATGTAAAATTAAAAACACCTTAAATATTTTATTTCTTCTAGAAATAGCGAATCTTTCACTCAATAGGGGAAATGCCTGTCGCAAGTTGATGATGTCATAAATGTCATGTGTGATCTATCCTTATGGAATTTATGGCATGCATGTGCAAAAAACACATTTGAAATATTGATTTGATGCTCATATTAACCATAGGAAGTATAAGTTTGTTTTTATTTGCACATGCATGCCATAAATTCCATAGGTATAGATCACACATGACATTTATGACATCATCAACTTGCGACAGGCATTTCCCCTGTTGAGTGAAAGATTCGCTATTTCTAGAAGAAATACAATATTTAAGGTGTTTTTAATTTGACATTGTAGTTATAGAGGACAATTATAATGTATTAAGGCATATTTGTCGTATTAGCCAGGGATCACTTTAACATGAGAACACTGGATTATTGAATTGCACATAAAATACCACAATTATTCATCCTAATCATCATTCACTTCCTCAGCATGGACCTCCCCACCAACGCTTCATAAGAACAGAATTCTACTCTTCACTTTGAATTGCTTTCTATCTGGTGTCTTTTGACTGTTTGCCTGGAGACAACAAGGATATTGCATGTCGTAGGCATTATATTTATTTCCTGCCAATGCTGAAATTAGATTAAAGTGACTGAGCTGCCAGCTACTCTCCAGATGAGGTGGGCCTTGACTTGCTAGCCAGGGCAGCAGACATATGAGAGCGGACAGTGGATTGGATTATGCCTGATTTATGCTTTCTCCATGGCGTTGCGTGCCGAAAATAGCCGATCTACATTCTCACAACGCATCACATCCTGATGCGTTGTGAGCTTGTAGATTTTCGGTGCGAGGCAGCAAGGTACGATGGAGTATAAATAAAGCATTACAGAGGAGCTCAAGGGCCAGTTTGAATCATAAAACACATGTTTTTTTTTAAGAAAGAGAAATAAACAAACAGACAAACAAAGTCTGAGGTCAAATAGATAGGTTTACAGGGTGACCATCTTTGTCAAATGTCCATGTACTAAACGTTGTCCATTTTCAGGCTGGTGGAGAGGATAACTGTACACACACCGCACGCACGCACGCACGCACGCACGCACGCACGCACGCACGCACGCACACACACACACACACACACACACACACACACACACACACACACACACACACACACACACACACAGGGAAAAGGTCACCATCAACTGCATTGTCGGGAACTGGAATTACTGCATTTTGTTCCATTTTATTACTACAAGGGATGTAAACAAATGGAAAGCAGCTGTTCTTTTCTCCCTCTCACACACATGCACACCTCATATTGCCATTTAGTAACTATGCAGTCACACGGAAAAGCCAAAGGAAGGACTAGAAATACATAAAGCTATTTACTGGGTCAGCTTTTCCTAGCTGAGACACACACATGTACAGTATGTGCACACACACACATGTACAGTATGTGCACACACACACATGTACAGTATGTGCACACACACACACACACACACACACACACACACACACACACACACACACACACACACACACACACACACACACACACACACACACACACACACACACACACACACACACACACAGCCTGACATACTCATTACTGGGAACATTAGAGCATGGCAGTGTGATTGAAGGGTAAGTGTGTGTGTGTGTGTGTGTGTGTGTGTGTGTGTGTGTGTGTGTGTGTGTGTGTGTGTGTGTGTGTGTGTGTGTGTGTGTGTGTGTGTGTGTGTGTGGGGGGGGGGGGGGGGGGTCACAGTCTGAAGCTGCAGGGAAAACTGTCTCTTCTTCCCTTTGCAAACCACTCACTGTCACATTCTGTCCTCTCAAACAATACCATTGGTGAGGACATTCTTATTTTCACCATTAAAGCTCTTCTACAAGTTCTGTCAACTAAGTCTAATTTGGCAACCTGGTGGTACCCATCAGAACATGACCCACACTGTATCCTACTGTACACCCAGTCCCACATTACAAAGAGACAGTGGCACACATCTTAAATGGCTGCAACTACTTTAAAGGACTGTACGTAGCAAGACATGACCGTCTAGTGGACCTGGTCTCAGACAGGATCAGAGAAGTGCAGGAAAGGACAACAAAAATGTATAAACGCAGCACTGTAAAACTTGACTGGTTTGATCATAATGACACGCATGTCAATTTACTGCAAGATATCCCAAATACCCCAGATATTGTGTTCATTAATGAAATTAGAAAAACTGTTACTAAATAGGCTGCCCATTTGATTTGTATATGGACACATGCTTTACATACAAACTTTGGAAATATCAGCCTTTGTTGGAACGTATTATGGCCTTGGGATATAACTGTCATTGTCCTTGTGTTTGGGGGTCTGGGCCACATCCACAAACTTGTGCTCCGTGGTCTGCAATTGGGAGGATTGCAAAAGACAAATGCAAAAAGTTGGCCAAATACTGTTTTGTCTCAGCTATCATGATAAAAATCATCAGTGTTACTTAGAGAGTGTCCACTTGTACACTGTGTAGCGAGTCTGAGATAGGCCTAGACACCATGGCAACAACATTCAGCTCTGTCATTACATAAAGAAGATCAACTGCTCACAAAGTGCAGATTAAAAAGAAATGGCTTAAAACAGCGGTTCTCAAAGTGCGGTTCAGGGACCCCCAGGGGTCCTTGAGGGGGTTACAGGGGGTCCCCAGCAAAATAAGTTAATATATCATCGAAATCAGTTTAACCCCTTTAAACCAATATCCTACATAGGCTATTTGAAAATAGACAAACTACTAAAAGCTCACAGCGCGTCATAACAATACAAATATTTGGTGAAACATTTTAACAACATAGATTTTGTCTCGAGGTCCCTGGCACAAAACATTTTCAGATGGGGTCCTCAGTCAGACAAATATTGCAATCTCTGTCTTTCTTTCTGTCTGTCTGTTTGTACCTATAATGTCTGTTACTCACAACTGGTGGCATCGCGACGTGTTTTGTGAGCTTGTAGATCTGCTATTTTCAAACATTTTGTACTTATTGATGCCAATAAATTTACACTTTTACTCAAGTGAATTTGTTATTCCGTATTTCTACATTGACAGAGTTGATACTTTTACTTAAGTAAAACATTTGAGTACCTTTCCCACCACTGCTATGGGCTGGGGTGGCGCCTGTCAGCGAGTAGAAGTTGAAGGGGAGGAGGCTAGAGGCACCATGTGCTCCAGCAGACGTGTAGGGAGGAACGAATTGACATAACAACTAAATATATATAAAAATATTGCATCTTTGAAGCGATAGGTCCTACCACTATGACTTATAGGGGAATGCGTTTTGGTATCACAGCCCCAGTGGTTTTTCAGTTAGGGTGCCCTCACACCAAAATACCTATGAGAGTGCAGGAATCCGCGTTCCACCAATGCATTTCAATGAGAGTGAAGCGGTTTCATGCCAGCAGAGGATTTCTGCAAAAAAACGCTCCCTTATCATTGAAATGCATTGGCGGAACGCAGATTCCACTCTCATAGGTATTTTGGTGTGAGGGCACCCTTATTTGTACTTTACTTGAGTATTTCCAATTTCCCATACTTTTACTTTTACTAGTACTATACTATATTACTATACTTTTACTCCACTACATCTCAGATCCAAATATTGTACTTTTATTCCACTAAATTGACAACTTTAGTTACTAGTTACTTTGCAGATATAAATGATAATATTATAAAACATACATTAACCACTTAATAGCATTATATGTAGGATGTTTGAAAATAGCTACCGATGTACCGATCTACAAGCTCACAACGTGTTGCATCATGACGCGTTGTGAGCTTGCAGATATGCTGTTTTCAAAATGTTTGTACTTTTACTTTTGGTACTTTAAATACATTTTAATGACAGTACTTTCTTACTTTTACTCAAGTACATTTTGAATTCCGGACTTCTACTTTTAACAGAATATTTCTACATTGCAGTATTGATACTTTTACTTAAGTAACTAATTTGAGTACTTTTTCCACCACTGCACAGCCCATGTACGCACCGTATTCTATCCATCCGTATTAGAAAACGGCAAATGATCCCATTGTACAGTAGCTTGCCCATAGCTGAACAGCCTTAGAAACCACTTACAACTCAGAGTTATATTAATTTGATTTTAGTTTGTCCTATTTCTATTTGCTACAATATACCCCAATAGCAGGTTATGAGATGTGCAAAGCGGTGTTTTTCTTCCTCACATAAAGAGTCCCAGTTGATTTGTTCCTGCCTCAACCTTCTCTTTCGTGTCTTGCTCCCCTGTAACATAACAGAAAAGCTTCCAAAGTCAGTTCATTTGAGGGTTTTCAGCACTAGTGGTTTGTATAATTCAGGCAAGCGTATTTAGTGGAATGACTGAAATTACAAGATGTTCCAAAACAAAATCACGCACAAGCATCACATGTCTGTTATGGCCTCAATCTCCCAAATTCCACCCACCCTACCTAGCTGCTTTTATATTGCGGAAATCTCTTAGATGCAGATTTTTGGACCAGATTAAAGGCAGCTCTTAATGACTCTTACTGTATTATGACACATATGACATCAGTCCCAGGCCTGATTTTGTGTATTACTGACAAAAAATGAGCCAGATGTCTGGATGAAGGAGAGATATTATTTAATGGTGGACACAAAATCTCAAACGAAGAGGTCACAAAATCTGTTCATGTTTAAAAGCACTTTTTTGGTTAATGGTTCAGTTCAGGTAGTGTTGTACAGTTAGTGGGTCCAAAAAAGTGGGACAGCAAATTCACATACAGTAACTGTCACACTACAAAAAGTTCTGGTTCTAGTGCTGCGAAAACCAGTTGAGACACTTGGACATTCAATTTTAACTCAAGGATAAAGATCATATACGTCCGTCTATGTTGTCCGCTAGGCTGTGCTTTTTTATTAAACGTTTTGTCCGTCTATGTTGTCCGCTAGGCTGTGCTTTTTTATTAAACGTTTTATTCAGTCTTTCAGCATCTGAAATGATTATACACATTGGATATAAGATAGATAGATGTTGAACACATTGGGCATCTGATCTCCTATTCTCCTCGTGTGGTCAGTCATGCAACACGAAGAACAGTGACCTCTTCATGCGAAGAGAAGAGAAGCCACCAGAGAATCAGATCAGAAATACGGATGGTCAATGGATCTCGACTAAAGTAAAAATAACCCACATTGAGCCCTGACTCCAGAGCATAAGCTTGCAAATGTCTATCAAGGTCAAAATGGCTGTGTTGAGGGACGTTTAAAGGACAACTTTAGTTTTTTACAACAAGGGTTAATATTTTAGTTTCTAATTAAAGAATATAAAAGATGAGTGTTAAAATTATTTCATTTACTTCTTTCTATTGTTTTAGAGATTCTTATTTCTGTGTTTGGGGGCATGCGTACAAGTGGCTAAATATGTCATTTTACACAGAATAAGCCCATTCCCAAGATACAATGCAACCTTTCATGGTTGGATGTGATTTATGGGGGCTAGAAGTGTTACTGTAAATAGCAATAAAGAAACTGCTGGCTTATTGTGTCTAAAAAGACATATTTAGCCACTTGTACGCATGCCCCCATGCGTACGCATGCCCCACATTTTAGCACGCTAAACGCGATAAAACAACAGAATGAAGCAAATGAAAACATTTTAACACTCACTTTTTCTTTTCTCTAATTACAATCTAAAATATGAACCCTTGTTGTAAAAAAACAAAGTTGTCCTTTAATATGATCGGGGATTGTGGGATTGCGGCCTCTCTGAGACCAGAGTCTAACATCTAGATGGACCATGGGAAATCACTCAATGCAGAGCAGCTCTCTTTGTTTTTCATATGGTCAGGACGGTGGAGGAACCTAACAATACTTTAGGCTTAGCATATTACCTACCAGGCAGTAATATGCTAAAGAAATAGTGTGTTTTCACTGTCTGTTTATTTTGTTGGATAATTTGTCCATTTGCCCACTCTTTTTTATTTCTCCTTTTCTTTTTGTTTCTGTACCACAAACATATACATGAACAGCCTGGCCTGCTGCCATATAACGTCATCTGCAACAAAATGCTCCAGGCTACAATGCTACGCTTCCTTCTCTGGGGAAGCATTGGAAAAAGCTACTAAAAATCCTCCTGAAAAACTTTGGTGTGTTTCCCTGCATACCTCCACCTACAGCGAGGCATGTCTCCAACCATCTGTGTACCTTTGCAACTTGTATAGCCTACATATGGAGTCTGTAATTCCATGGGAAAAGTTTGAATAATGCTGTTTTGCATATTGACAAACAACTTTTACCCTTGAGCATGAGTATAGCAGCTTGGTTTTCCCAGTCTCTGGAGTACAAAGCGATCCGACTACTGAGAAGTCACAGAGAAATTTATCTGAAGAAGTTTAAAGGGAGAACTAGAGAGAGATTAAAGCCTAATTTACAGTATATTTAATTGCGTGTCGCAATTCACGAAAGTGCTGTTTATTGATGGATTACAAAATAATAAGTATACTGGGAGGTAGACCTATACTCCTATATCTCTATACATTATAACCTTGGTGTCCCACACATATTTGTACTAGTTTTAATAATACAGAACAGATAGGCAATTAGGAATACATTACTCTGACAAAATAGAGAGAAAGCCAAACTGAGAAATGAAAAATAGGCAGGAGTCATATAGTTCATAGTTGGTTCCATGACCTTTTTTGACCTTTCATGAACGTACACGGTATGTTTGATGGGTGACGTTGCTCTTCCAATCAATTCTGACCTCGGCTGCGTACAAACTCCATCTGCAACCTTTGAGCACCGAGGTGTCAAGCAGAAATGTCTCGCAAAGTTTGAGCTGTAAGCCTGAAACAACTTCGCTCTCCGCTTCCAGGTGATAGTGAAATGTGTGTGTTCTTGCTTGCATGCATGTGCTGGGGGGGGTCCCTGGAACTAAATATTTTGAGATGGGGGTCCGTCAAATAGTCTACATATCATTTTGGGGGTTCTTCACATGAAAAGGTTTGAGCACCACTGACATAGAAACAGGTTTTTGAAAAAACTTTAGAAGGTTTAGAAATATTCAAAGACTAGAGACATTTTCTCGATTTTTCAAAAATAGCAGATCTACAAGCTTGCAGTGCAGCACTCGGAGCCGCGCTGTGAGCTTGTAGATCTGCTATTTTTCAAGAGTTAAAGCACAAAAGAATGCAGGGTTGAATCCCCTCCCCTTTGAAGAACATTCATGGGGGGCCGCAGTGAATCCCTGTACCCAGGGCCCAGAATTTGGTGCAACACTTCTGTATGTGCATGTAAGTGTGTGTCTCCCCCTGGAGGGGTTCTGTGTGTATAATTGTGCAGGGAGGTGCTGGCGTTCCCTTCCTGGATTAAGAGTTGCTCTCCCTCCAAGTCTGTCTCTTCTTGTCAGCTCAAAGCTGGTCTACAGCGCTGCTGCAGCACAACAGGGCTCAGGGAAAACCAGTGGGACCTCTGTGCCTTTGTGGTTGCAGTTATCTGGTGAGGTTTAACATGCGTACGTGAGTGTGTGTGTGTGTGTGTGTGTGTGTGTGTGTGTGTGTGTGTGTGTGTGTGTGTGTGTGTGTGTGTGTGTGTGTGTTTGCTTTTACAGCACTGTATAGATTCTTTCTATATACTTTGTCCACATACTATACAGTATACTATATACAACGCTGTTGTGCAATGCTGTGTGTTTCTATCTCCAAAAATAGTGTGGCATAGGAACTATGAACCTGTGTGCACAACCCTTATTTGCATGTAAAGCAGGTTGGTACTGGGCAGGAGATGTTAGGTTATGTAATGTAAGGAGTGGCAATATGGGATGTGACTTTGTCCATGTGCCCCGAAAGTGCCATGGAATGTTCATGCATAAAAAAATACAGAGGTGTAGTGACTTTGACACTTGACATACTGTAGCATTGCTTGTGAGGAGGCATGCTAGGCGACAGATAGGGTGACTATGACAAAGGAACGTGGGGATATTCCTTCAGAGTTACTCTGTTTTTCATATAACTGTAAGGTATCCAATGTAGTTGTCTGTAGCTGTAGTTCACTTTTTGAAAATACGAATATTTCCTTTTCTGGGTCAGTTACCCGTAGCATCCTTTGGTTGGCTTGGCAGCAGATTTGAATTAGAAACACACAGCACCTTCATGTGTTTCCAGTTCAAAGTTGCTGCTCCAATTGAAGTGTATTGAAGATTAGTTCAGGCTCTGTAGCCAACAATATGGGCCAGTCACGACACAGGAGTCAGAAAAGTCCTTTTAGGTTGCCTTTTGAACACCAATCAAAGTGAAACTTTGAGAAACACATCCGTAACAGAAAGAGTTAATGCCGCCTTCTGGAAAAGGGAACTTCATTTGAGAGTGAGACTATTACAAAATGCCATTAGCCAGCCATGTCATATTGTCATTACTTGTGAAAATAAAATAAAAAATATGACTAAACCAAGACAACCTGATACTAAAGCATCCCTGCCATATGTAGGCATGTGGTTCAGTCCAATGTACAGGTGATGACAGGGATATCTACATCAATGGATATCTCTCTCTGCTCTCTCACCTGCACCATGCACTTTTCAGGGTAATGCTGTGGTCACTGGGGGGGAGGGCATTGGATATTGCACACTTACCATAATTGTGTGTGGAAATGAATGAAGCCAAGGATTACTCTGGATCCCACACACAATTATTTCATCCCCCTGATGGGGGACGGAGAGGACGGCTCTTAGTCTCTTACAGTAAAACTACCTTTTTTGAGAGGTGCTGATATTCTTCAAAACAGTACTTGACTTGACCAAAACGATCTCAAGCATAGCATAATTGATTTAATTTAATCAGGTGACAGTGAATAGGCCTATGTGGCTGCTGACAAGTTAACCCAGGTAAGTCCAGCCATCCCAGCTAAGAGATACAATGCATGCACACACTAACCTGTGTACCACTAATAGTGTGCAATGCTGTGCATAATTAATAAGCACTTTGACTAGACTGGGGGAAAACATGGTTTACTCACCTGCAAAAGTGTGTGAGATTGTACGACAAGACCAGGAGGGTATGGAGGGTGACCTAGCTTGTTCCCAGTTTTATCTCCTTCAAAACCTGGGAAAGAACTGTCCTATACTTCTGATTGTTGTCTAAGGAGAAAACATTTGAGAGAATGGACAGAGAGCTGACCTGAATGGCCTAGCCACTATAGCCTAGCCCGGGTCCCTGTATGCTCTCTCAATTCAATTCAATTCAATTCTCTCTCTCTCACACACTGGCACACACGTTCATGCACACGCGTACATGTTTCCAGTGTGACTGCGCGTAGAAGGTCAGAAAGTGGCCGCGTTGCATAATTTGTGAACTCAAGTGTGCAAATATTTGTGCGTGCCCACTGCCCACAGTAGCCTACATTCCGACTCCATTCTCAAGTGTTTCCTCCCTTGTATTTGCTGCTCTGACCGTATCATTGGAAATCCATGTAGCCATGGCCCCTCCCCACACTCCACTGGTCATCGATTAACTGCCAGGGATGGGGAAGGGGAGCACACGGCAAAGTGGTGTGTGTGTGTGTGTGTGTGTGTGTGTGTGTGTGTGTGTGTGTGTGTGTGTGTGTGTGTGTGTGTGTGTGTGTGTGTGTGTGTGTGTGTGTGTGTATGTGTGTGTGTGAGATAGATAGAGAGAGAGAGATGGAGAGGGGCTGCTGCAAGGAACAGAGGAGAGCAGAATGAAAATGAAGAAGGAAAGAGTGAATAAAGGAAGAGGAGGGGAGAGAGAGAGACAGGAAGGAGAGAAGAATAATGGATAAGGACAGAGCAGGGAGGCCAGGGAATGAGAATTGAGGAAGGGGATGTATAGGGTATAGATGGTTGGAGGAGGAGGGTGTGTGAACCCCTCCCCCATAATGTGCAATGTGTGGAGTACTGAGACACTGAGGGTGGATGAGAGAGTCTGTGTGAGGGAGGTGGGAGAAAAAAGTCCTAATTAACCTCTCCTGGCTGTTGAGAGAGAGTTTAGACACTCTTCAGTTGTAAATGAGGAATATTCATATAATCTTCAATCATTTAGTGCCAAAACCAACTTACAGTTTATTTGGAATTTGTCTGCTTTGTTTTGATGACTCAGACATATCGGTCGGATCAGCGGTGCGACATAGAGTCCACAGGGGAAATCTCGCTCTTTCGAACGACCGTCATCTCGCCAAAGGAGCGTCGGGAGGGTTAGCGACTCACCCCACGGAGGTTAGGGTTAGGCTAAGGGTTTGGGTTGGGTGTCGAAAAGATGACACATAGTAACAGCGAAACGCTCCCGAGTCCACAGAGGACACAGAGGAAATTCAGTCTGACCCGAAGCTGGGATAACATTCTAATTCATTTGTCATTCATGCAAACAGAAATGTTGACATACCGGTATGGTGATATAGGTATGTTTTATGCCCGTCAGCGATGATATTATGCATCCTCCTGCCATGGCAATAGCACAAATGGTGAGCTCGAAGCTACGGTAGATGTAGCTCTGGTCCATCGCTTTCACCTCCCGCATTGCTCCCGGTGAAGCTCTGACAGACCCGTCGGGAAACGCATGGACTCGAGATTGTCGGCCCCGCCGAGCGCTCAATACTAGTGAAAATAAACAAAACCGTTTCACTACTCACCAAACCAAAGGTCGTTTTGCGCTGTTGAAAGTCTATTCTCCGCGGTGGTGAACCCCTCAGCACCCCACCTACTCTGTAAAATACATTATTTTTGTCATGAAATAAAGTGCATCCAACTCGACCGCCGCTTATTTCCGGGTTGTGAACCATTGTATCTGTGGTGGCCGCTAGGTGGCTCGAGGTGGGTGCGTTTTTTTTCTTGACAAAAATAATGTATTTTACAGAGTAGGTGGGGTGCTGAGGGGTTCACCACCGCGGAGAATAGACTTTCAACAGCGCAAAACGACCTTTGGTTTGGTGAGTAGTGAAACGGTTTTGTTTATTTTCACTAGTATTGAGCGCTTGGCGGGGCCGACAATCTCGAGTCCATGCGTTTCCTGACGGGTCTGTCAGAGCTTCACCGGGAGCAATGCGGGAGGTGAAAGCGATGGACCAGAGCTACGGTAGATGCAACTCAAGCACACACACAACATTACCAGCAGCCTGTTGGATAAATCAATGGGAGTTCTATATGCATGATGGTATGTTTTAAATTTGATTCCAATCCGCATTTTAAAGGAGAATTCGGGTGAGTGCTTTTCTTACGGTAATCTGATGTTATTCCATCCATTAAAGGAGTAGTTCACCCCCAAAATGTATTTTTTTCCTATTGATTACCCGCGCCATGGAGAGTTCAATATATATATATATATTTATTTTTTTTTGTCTTAGGATTGTGACAAATACAAAAAAAGTCTGTTTCTAGAGAGTTATAGCTCTGACTGGAGATGGAAGTGGTCTAGCGGCAGTTGGCCTTTTTACAGCAGCTACACAGAAACACATCTCTTTGGAGACATTTACGCCATTATGAAAGTCAGATGTAAAAAAAATAAGAAAAAAAAATTGTCGAGCAATAGGCCTACAAAAAAAAAAACCAAAGGAGCTATAGTCACCTTTTTCTTGAAAAACGGACGCTAAAATATTTTTTTTTAAGCGGTGAAAACCGCTTCCAATGAATGGCTTTGTGTGTATCACGTCCATATATGGTCATTTCAGTCCAGAATGAACAGGCTTTTTCAAAAACAGAATGTCCGTTTAATTACCATATATGGTGATCTCAGTCCAGAATGAACAGGGTTTTTCAAAAACACAATGTATGTCACCTCATGTCCATATATGGTCACTCCAGGCCAGAATGAACAGGTTTTTCCTGTCCCGTACGTGCAAAATATCAGTCCAGAATGAATAGGCTTTTTCAAAAAGCAAAATGTCCATATATGGTCATTACAGTTCAGAATGAACAGGTTTTATCTGTCCCGTACGTCCAGAATATGTGTGTAATGTCCCTCCCGGTCTGATGAATGGATACTTTGAGGATTGGTCAAGCTTCACATGATAATTTGGCCCTCCATTCTTTATATATTCATTCAGAATATATAAAGAATGTAGAATTCAGAATATATAAAGAATGAATAGATCACAGAGTCCATAACTGTATATATGTATAGATCTCTAGAACACATAGAATAAAAGTTCACCGCTTCACTTCGAACCGAGGTTTGATTTTTATAATTATTTTACGCTTTTTGTGGTCATCTTTTAATAGAAACACATATGAAGCTTAATATTCTTTATAAAATTTCCGAAACATTATTTTTATTTTAACGTCCGTTTTTCAAGAAAAAAGTTGACTATAGCTCCTTTAAATCCCACCCTTGCAGTCGGAGCTGCCAAGGACTCGAGATGAAAACATAAATAAAAAGAAGAAAACCTGTACCGATCGTTCATGGATATCATAACATGGTAAGACGATTAACGTGGTAAAACGTCTAGTCCGAAATTCTCCTTTAATTCATTGAATTGCACTACGTTAGTGACAATACAGTCTGATTATAGTTGGGATTACGACAGGGCCGGATCTAGCCTTTAGCACTAGGTGGGGCAGGAAGAAATGATAGGGGGGTCACCTCCAGCGGCATGGGCGGAAAGAAATGGGGGACAAACCCCCTATAACACCCGAAATGCATAGACCTATAACACGCAATACAAACAACAGGTCTTACACCTATCTATCTCTCTCTCTCTCTAATATCTTATCAGTTTATCTATCCATCTACCTAGTTGTAGCATAACTTTTCAAATTGTTTCATATTTTTTAAAGTTTAGATTTTGCATGCCATGATGTTTGGTGGGGCAGACAGGGCATTTAGGGGGGAATTGCCCCCCCCTGCGCCTAGATCCGGCCCTGGATTACAATGAGAAACAGTGGCCTAGGCAGATAGATCAGAGCTGTATAGAAATAGAAACAAACACATGCACTGATTACATTCCTTTGCCTGTGGAATATTTTTTCTTCTGCATGTTTTTTGTAAATCCTGCATGGATTATGACTGCCCTATATGGTTTTTGGACTGGTCTTGTGAATGGCCTAGTAGAATATGGATTATCCCTGTGCCCGTTTCTCTCTTTTTTTCTTTTGATTTTGCACTCTGAAGAGAAATTGCGTGAGGCATGGACTATTTTCTTTTTTTGCATGGACTATTTTTTATTTTTTTGCATGGACTATTTTCTATTTTGCATGTTTTTTGAAAACTTTGCATGGATAATGCCTGACTTGCTATTGCTGGTTTGTCATTGGACCTGTAAAAGGCCCCCTAGAATATGGATTATTTTTATTTTTAAGACTTTGGCTCTGTTGAAGCTGGCAGTAAACTGCAGGCATTCCTGGTGCTGTCCTATATGGATGGTACTTTTGCATGTCACAAATGAAGCCTCTTGTAGGATGACTGCAAGATTTTTTATTCTTTTGCTGGACTGGCTTTCTAGGGGTTGGCAAGGCATGCCGCTTGCTTGTTTCTGTTTTTTGTTTTGTTTTGCTCAGGTGTTGTTTTCTGTTCATTGTTTATTGTTTATTTTTTGCCCTGTCTGTGTGTGTGCGTGTGTGTGTGCGTGCATTTGTATGTGGTGTGTAAGTGTAGTCTGGTTGTGGGTGTGTGTGTGTGTGACGAGGGCGCGTTCTGCGCAAGCGCGAGAAATAGATAAATGTATGGGCTGTGTAGAGTGTCTGTGGACTTTTGTTTGCACCAATGACAGACTTTGAAGACGAATCTATGTTCCCCTTTGGAGGAACGGAAGAATGGGAGTTTGCAGGCACAGATACATTATGTGTGCAGGAAAATGTGTATAGTCTATATAGTAAATATGAAAATATGAATTTTGAAACTTTTGATTTAAATAAGCATAAAATGCATGGGATTGACAAAGATATGGACCCAGATATCCATTTCTATAATAATATAAGTAAAAACTGTGAGTACTACACAGATGAACAATTTATGAGCAGGTCAAATTCCATAATGGAGGGTGCACTATCTCTTGTACATTTCAACAGTAGAAGCCTATATAAAAACTTCTCAAAAATTAAAGATTATCTAATGAAATTTAAGAAATTTAATATTATAGCAATATCAGAGACATGGCTTGAAATTAAAAAAGGTTTTGATGTCGAACTAGAAGGCTATGAATTGTTTATAACAAATAGGGACAGTACCAAAGGCGGAGGAGGAGTTGCTATATATGTGGACACTGATCTGAGATGTAAAATGGTTAAAAGCATGTCAAATGTAATAGAAAATTTTATAGAATATCTAACTATTGAAATAAGTGTTGAAAAATCTAAAAACATAATGATCAGCTGTGTTTATAGAACTCCAGGCACTTCTTTAGACACATTTAATAATAAACTGGCTGATATATTTGGGAATTTAAATAATAGTAAGGTGCATATAGTCTGTGGGGATTTTAACATTGACCTTTTCAATCCAAAAGGCAATATAAAAACAACAGATTTCATAAATCAAATGTATAGTAGCAGCCTATTTCCCTTGATTTTAAAGCCAAGCAGAATTACAAGAGACACTGCTACATTAATAGACAATATATTCACGAATGAAATTGACAGTGAAATAACATCAGGACTGTTGATAAAGGACATAAGTGACCATCTCCCTGTGTTTGCTATTTTTCATAATTTCTTCAAGACCAAAAAAGAACCTAAACATATGTATAATTTATCGAGATTAACAACAGTGGAAAACATTGCAGCCCTCAACGTGGACCTTGAAAATCAGGACTGGCAGGAGGTGTATGTTAATAAAGATCCTAATAAAGCTTATGATGCCTTCCTAGCTACAGTACTTCAGCTTTATGATAAAAACTGCCCCTTAAAAAAACAGGTTGCAAAGCACAAGAAGCAAAATAAGCCATGGATCTCAAAGGGGATTGAAAATGCATGTAAAAAGAAAAATCTATTATACAAGAATTTTTTAAAACATAGAACTAAAGAAGCCGAAAACAGATACAAGTGTTATAAAAATAAATTGGTAAGTATAATAAGATCGCAAAAGAAGGAGCATTTTCACAAACTATTGGAAAAACATAAGAGTGATACTCAAGGGACATGGAAAGTAATAAATAGTGCAATCAGAAAGGGTAAGGGAAAAACAGACTTTCCAAATTTTTTTATAAACGATAACGAAACAATAAACAATCCAAAGCAAATGGCAGATCAATTTAATAAATACTTCTCAAATGTGGGATACAATCTGGCAAAAGAGATTGTGGAGCCAACACATACGAAAGGTACAGACAATCTAATTGAACATAATTATAACTCCATATACATTAGTGAGGTTAATGAAACAGAAATACTTGAATTAGTACATCAGCTTAAGGATAAAAAATCGTCTGATTGGACTGAAATTAATATGTCATTAGTTAAAAATATCATAGGCAACATAGTAAAACCATTCACCTATATATGCAATCAATCGTTTAATACTGGTATCTTTCCGAATAAAATGAAAACGGCAAAAGTAATTCCCATCTTCAAAAATGGTGATAAACATTTTTTTAATAACTACAGACCAATTTCTCTACTGTCACAATTTTCAAAAATAATTGAAAAACTATTTGTCAAGAGACTAGACAAATTCATAGAAAAACACAATTTGTTGAGTAATAACCAATATGGTTTTAGAGGCAATAGGTCCACTTCGATGGCTGTAATGGAATTAGTTGAAGAAATTACAACTGCAATTGAAAATGGGGAGTACACGGTGGGGGTGTTCATTGACTTGAAGAAAGCATTTGACACCATTGATCATAACTTATTATTAAATAAATTGGAGAGATATGGCGTCAGAGGAATAGCAAACACATGGATAAAAAGCTATCTTTCAAATAGAGACCAATATGTTCAATTAAATAATGTAAAATCTGAATTGGAAAGAGTCACCTATGGCGTACCACAAGGTTCTGTTCTGGGCCCTAAATTATTCATATTGTATATAAACGACATTTGTAGAGTGTCACCTATATTGAAATATGTCCTGTTTGCTGATGACACAAGCCTTTACTGCTCTGGGAAGAGTTTGGAGCAGCTTCTGAATGTAATGGAGGAAGAATTGAAAACTTTAAAAATATGGTTTGACATTAACAAGCTATCACTGAATGTAACAAAAACTAAATTCATGATATTTGGCACAAGAAAAATAAACCAACAAGCAACAGTTAAAATAAGTGGTACGGAGATAGAAAGAGTACGAGAATATAAGTTCCTGGGAGTAATGATAGATGATAAATTATGCTGGAAAACTCATATAAATAGTGTAAAATTAAAAATGTCTAAAATTATAGCAATTCTATATAAAACCAAATATATTCTTTGCCAAAAATCACTGTATTTGATTTATTGTTCTCTCATAGTTCCTTACATTACCTATTGTGTGGAAATATGGGGTAACGCTTATAAAATAAATACCAATCCTATCTATATATTACAGAAGAGAGCTATAAGAATAATAAATAGATTTGATTATTATGAATCGACTAATAAACTCTTTATTAAACATAATATTTTAAAATTCTATGATCTAGTAAATCAGAAAACAGTTTTGGTAGCCTATAAAGCACAAAATAATACACTTCCATGCAACATTCAGAGATTGTTCCAAATTAAAGAGTCCAGGTATGAGCTGAGGGGTAAATTTAAGTTTGAAATGACGACACCAAGAACTAATTTCAAGAAGAAATGTACATCAGTCAGGGCACAGGAAATATGGAATAGTTGTGAAAATGACCTAAAAATGAGCAGTTCATTGTACCAGTTCAAAAAAACCTTTAAAAATAATATAGTAAATGCATATAAAATGTTAAATTCATAAAATAATTGTTCTAGTAGGATATGCATAACATTCTTTTTAATATATAATATACAGTATATATATTAATATATATTCTTTTTAATATTTAGTTTTGTTCTTATTGTTTGTTTTGAAAGTATCAGATATTTTGTTTCTAATGTAAGATGAAGTGACAAAAAGGGTAGGCACCATAAGCTGCGGCTTCAGCCTAATCCTTTTCGGCAACATTTTGTTTAATTATTTAAATTGTTATTGTTTTAATTGTTTTCTTTTAAACATTGTACTTTGAAACCGAAATAAAATCATACCATACCATACCATACACTGTAGTGAATTGTAATCTGAAAAGAGAAACTGTTGGAAGACACAGTGAAGGATGCGAGAGAGTCATGGAGTGAGAAGGAAAAGCAGACAAAATAATGCATAACAAGACTGCCCCACTGCCATTTAAAACCCAGCCTCCTCACAAATAATGTGGAACAACTTGTGTTGTTAGAGGAATAACTTGACATTTACAATTTCAGTGACATGTTTCTTCATTGGCCCGAAAGGCTTTGCTGTGATGCTTTGAACTGACCAACGGTGCTGGAGCCCAGCACTCTCACTAGCACTGAGACTAAAAGTGAAGTATAAAATAAAAATCAAACCCAGTTTGAAGTGAGCGGTGCATTTGGGCAGTTATTGCCAGACCCATGAAATGGGTAGGCCTACATAAGCAAATGTCGGTCTGTCCGGGTTTTCTATATAAAGGGTATATATGATGATGACATGATGATGACATGCCTACAAAAGGCATGATGTCATAAATGATGATGACAGACAGGGGGTCTGGCACAACCAGGTTGACCTGGTCTAGTTTCATTAAGCTATACCCTGTGTGTGTGTGTGAGAGAGAGAGAGGAATGCGTGTGTGTGTGTGTGTGTGTGTGTGTGTGTGTGTGTGTGTGTGTGTGTGTGTCTCAGCTGCTCAACAGCACTACTAGGTCTTTGTATGTGTGTATCTTGCTGCTCAACAGCGCCACTTGGTCACCCAGGCCTGCCAGTGGTCACCCAGCGGTATTGCAGCTGTTTAGTCTCTGCTGCTCAACAGTACCCACTTGGTCGCCTCGCCTGCTACTGATCACCCAATGGTATGCTCCCACCAGCCAACATTACAGTAATTCTGGTAAAAAGAGGGAATTGTTTAAAACACCTCTTTATCGAAAAATATGGACTAATACATTGTGCACAGATTCTGCGGGTCTCGCTAACATTTGGCAACCATATTGGCACCTTATTTTTTGCATTTGTGCATGTTTAGAGCCCCGTGGACTCCACTGCTGACCCTCCAGCTCGGCATTCCATTATTTCTCTAAGGCGCTAGTAGAGTGAAAACATAGATGAAATGTCTGTGTGTCTTAATCTAAGGCTAGTGTTATACCACCAGTCACAATTGTGACCTACAAAAAATAAGAATATCAGTAGTAGACAGAATATTAAGAACAAAATATAATTGTTAGCCTATATTTGTGAATTAAATTAACTATGATTGTGTGGATTTAAATCAATATTTGTTTTGTATTTCCTCGGACAATTAGTAACACTCCCAGTGTTAAATGAACAAGCGGGTTGTTCATTTATCAGTACCTCTGATCGCTCACAAATTAATTGTCTACTTCCGTTTGGAGTGGCACCAAGTCCACGTGACACGCACGTGATTGACAGGTGAGACGGATGAGGCAATTAAAGGGAATACGTTGGGCACTGCCTTCACTCGGGGGAGAGGGGAGGGCTTTAAGAGAGAGGATTTCATTAGCTTCCTCAAAGGGACACAGTCATGTATAATTAAATGGTCGTCTCATTCAATAATACATGCCTGCCGATGAATGTTTTACACTGACAGGGCTTGGAGAAGGGCCAGACAAAATGCACAGATAGATATGAACAAAATGAAACCATGATAGAGTGGGGAAGGGGGGGAGTTCAAATGCATAGATGTTGGGTGGCGGTAGGGGGGGACCTAGAAAGGGAAGGAAGGTGGTGGTGGTGGTGGTGGAGGGGGGGGGGGGGGGGGACTACAACACACATCAGGCAAACACTTGATGCCCAATATCTTTGGATACTTTGATTAAATCACTAACTGTATAAGCCGCAACTATCATTTGCTCCTATTCAGCAGTTTGTTGCTTTAAAGGACAAATACCATTGTCATTGCTTGTCTATTGTCTAGCACTTGACACTTGACTTGACAGCTGACCATTCTCCAAAGCATACCATGGTTTGTTTGGTCTTAGAGGAAGCCAGTGTTTTCCCACTCATTTCATTATGGTACAGTATGAAAATGAACTCAACTCAAAGAGACATGCTGGTGTTTTTGCATTTTAATGTGTGCCTGATTGAAAATTGGAAGCTGAAATTGGTCCCTGGTCAAAAGATTGATTTACAATCAGTTAATGCAATTAAGTCTTATTACTATTAAGACGCCTCAGGGCGACATGCGACCTCGCCAGGGCGAGGTAGCGCCATCTGGCCAGTGATGTATATCGGACCAGTTACCCATATATGGAGACCCCTGCATGATAGTCAACAATGTTATGTCAAAACATGCCCATATATGGGCATTACCAAATATGGGCATTCGCAGAGACTTCTCGCATTTAATGTAAGATATGTATCCATATACATAAATATATTTTATGCCCATACATGGAGATCCCTATCTGAACCAGCCACACAGATATGGGCCATGCCTTTGCCATCTGGCCAGTGATATATATCGATGACATCAGGGATCTTCATATATGGGCATAAAAGGGATACCCATATATGGACTTTTACATAGGTGATGTCACCTTTGATATCACCTGTGATGTCACAGTGACATTGATGAGGTGATGTCACATGATGTCACGTGACATCACTTCCTGTACGGACATCACTTCCTGTACAGACCCGCTGCTTTGGTCGTGTGCGGACGTGTCCTTGCTTGCTCCTGCTTATGCTTGCTATGCTTACATTTCTTCTGCTGATAACGATTTTTTATTTTATTTTTTCACTTTGGGAAACTACAAGTGGATCGCTATAAACGTCTGGGACTGCTCTGCCGTTTCAAAATACATTTTCTTTTTTACTTTGTATTTCCAGTGACTGGTTACGTGGCACTTAGCTAAAGCTAACTAGCACCAGGATGCCCCCTGTTATTTCCACAGAGGACTATCAAAAACTGCTTCAGAAGATGGCAGTACTGGAAACGGAAATATTTCAATTCAAACAAATCCGAAGACTGGATAAACCACTCGCCTGGAATTCCCTTGGCGAAAAGCCAAAGAAGATGAAAGAACGTATAACGGGCAGGACTCCCTCCCAAAGCCCTCTTATCACCGATGATGACTGGCCGGCACTACCCCGGCACAGCGCTGCTTCGACACCCCTTCATAAATGGGCCACTGCCAAGGGGAAAAAGACTGCTAAAAACACAAATGCAGTCAAATCTCCACAAACGCCGAGTGTGCAGCTGATTAACAGATTCACGCCACTGGCCGAGGACCAAAGATGCCTCTCCGATGACAGGGGCAGCATTTCCCCGGGCTGGCTAACAGAACAGCTGCAAGAAGCCCCCCGAAGTCCCTCTGTTGACAGAGAGAACGTCCCACCCAGCAGGGTAAGCACCTCAGTGACTGATCCTGATGTTTTGATTGTGGGCGATGCCGCTTTAAAAGATGTCAAAAGCATAAGAAACAGGAAGGCAAAAGCTATTTGTTTTCCCAAAGACACAATCTCTGACATGAAAGACAGAATTTTGGATCTTGTCAACGAACACCCAACGGTGAAAACGCTGATTCTACATACTGGCACATGTGACACAGAAGAAAACCAGTCGGAAATCCTAAGGGAGAGATTCAGGGCTCTATTCGACACACTGAGCTCCCTCAGCGACATAGAGATATGCATCAGCGGCCCCCTACCGCCTATGAGAGGCACAGATGAGAACTTCAGCAGACTGTTTTCTCTGAGCAAATGGCTTTTAGCTGCATGCACCAACAAAAATGTGCATTTTATTGACAATTTCAGCTTTTTCTATGACAGAAGACACCTTTTCGCTGATGCGAAACAACTAAACAAAAAAGGGGTGAAACTATTCACTCAAAATGTTTTCCATGCTCTAGCCTCGGCCAGAACACAAGAATCCAAAACAACAGATAGTGATGAGCAACCTTTATCTGCTACCCTTGAAGTCACAGCTGCCCCTGCTGAAGCTGCAAAAGATGGTGTTTTGGCTACCGAAGTGCCCCCCCCCGGCCGAGGGGGGAACGGCCTTGGCGAACGGAGGAGATTTCAAAACAACAACAGACACCGTTGTCCCTGCCAAAGCCCTCTCTGCCAAAGACGAGAATGTGGAAGACTCCACAGAAGAAGCAGATGACGTCAATGCAGAGATTGGGTTGATCAGGGAAATATTTGAAGAGGAGAGTAACAAAGAAACGTTCTCTGGTTTCCCTACCCCAGCCGTGGCTGGCCCGAACCATGAGCAGAGTGAACTGTCAACAGACAACAGAGAATCGACAGAGGAAGAGGAGAGTAACGAAGAAACGTTCTATGGTTTCCCTGCCTCAGCCGTGGCTGGCTCGAACCATGAGAGTGAACTGTCAACAGACAACGGAGAGTCGACAGAGGAAGAGGAAGGGGCTGGAGAGTCAACCGATGAGTCGACAGAGGAAGAGGAAGGGGCTGGAGAGTCAACCGTGGAAGAACAAGCCCCATCTTCCCAATCTTTCTCTTTCTCCCTATCGCCAATGCCCCTCCTAGATTTCACGAATGGGATGAATGAATTAATTAACAAAGGGATTAAAATGACCCCGGCCAGACGCCAGGCCAAACGCCCGGCTCCACAACCGCCACCGGCCAAATGCCCGGCTCCACAACCACCATCTTTGAAAACGGACGAAACTGACCCTGCCATGCCCCAGAAATCTGTGGCCTGGGTTCTTTCACCCCCACCCATCCCTCCACGACCTAAACGAAAGAAGAACCTGGCCTCCCAACGAGCTGGGACAATACTGGGCCAAAACATGGCCTCCCAGCTGAACATGGCTCCACGACCTCAACGAGCTGGGACAATACTGGGCAAATACATGGCCTCCCAGCTGAACAATACATTCAGCCACTGATATCAGTTGGGTCCGATATTATACCCAGCAACAACCGTATCTGGACCCGATGCTCCTCTAGGCGCTTTTACTAAGCAGGCTCACAATATTTCTACTGTAATTTCAAATAGAGTGTCCAGGACAAGCAGTGGCTCTGCTAATCTAGCAAATTTAACTTACATACCCTGTAGGGACTATAGTACAGTAGAATGTCAAAAAATAAATCTGGCCCTCTTTAACATCAGGTCACTTTTAAACAAGCCCTCCTCTGTAAATGATCTAATCTGTGAAGAGAAGCTAGATATAATCTTTTTAACAGAGACTTGGCTGGGCACAGATGGAGCTGTTGCACTTGGCGTCGCCTGCCCACCAAACTATCATTTTATTCAATCAGTGCGCGAAGGAAAAAGAGGTGGAGGTTTGGCGTACATTTTCTCTGACATCTTTAAATTCAAGAACCTGTCTTTTGGAAGTTTTTCATCCTTTGAATACCAAGCTAACTTATTTGAGAGTAAATCCTCTGTTCTAATGATTACCATATATCGCCCACCAAAATGTAGCAAAGCCTTATTTCTTACAGAAATATCAGAACTTTTATCTATCTGTTCCACTGACTATGAGAGAACCTTGATTGCTGGCGATGCAAATTTACATGTGGATATTGTTACAGATGTTACTGCTATGAGTTTCTTACAGTTATTACATTCCCTTGATTTTGTTCAGCATGTTACCGGGCCAACCCACAATCAGGGCCACACCCTAGACCTGGTGATCTCTAAAGGGCTAAGTATTTCTATGGACAGGATCATCGCTAAGCCTGACTTATCGGACCACTATTTACTGTGTTTTAATATGACTGTCTCTGATCTAGAAAAATACAATAGAGAATATACTATAAAAAAGAGATTTTTCAGGGCATCGGCAGCAGAAGAGTTTGCTCGCCATCTTGCATGTGCACCCCCCCTTCCTGATATTCCCTCAGTAAATGATATGGTTCAACATTTTAATCTTAAATTAGAGTCAGCTCTGGATATAGTGGCTCCTATGAAAACTAAAAAGAAACATAAAGTAAAAGAAACACCCTGGATAAACGATCATATACGCTCACTCAAGAAACAATGCCGCAAAGCAGAGCGAGCTTGGAGAAAAAATAAACTAACTATCCATCTACAGATTTTTAAGTCATTAACAGCCACGTACAATAAAACCATGCGTCTGGCTAGGCAGGCCTATTTTTCCGGAATTATTAATGAGAACAAGAACAATGCTAGGGTCTTATTCTCCACTATTGAACGCCTCTTAAACCCCCCCCAGTCCTACAAGCAGTCACTCCTTGCCTCTAAAGCAAAGTGTAATGAGTTTGCATCCTTCTTTGACAACAAAATTGTGAACATTCGAGCTGGTATTATGAATAATACTGTCACAAATGCAAATGCGGTTAATGGTGCCATGTGTAAAAGTGTAGATAAATCTAGTGGCAGCCTAGTATCATTTTGTGAAATTGATGAAGAGGAACTTCGTAAAACCATATCGCAAATGACATCGTCTTCTTGCTCGCTGGATGCAATACCCACGCCATTTCTCAAAGAGGTTGTAGACTGTGTGATTGGAGATATCCTAAAAATAGTAAATAACTCTATACAATCAGGTGTCTTTCCAGAAACACTGAAAACGGCCGTAGTTAAGCCCTTACTCAAGAAACACAACCTCGACCCGTCCATGCTGTGTAATTATAGACCCATTTCCAATTTGCCTTTTCTGGGCAAGGTCCTAGAAAAAATTATCTTTCATCAATTGGATGTATTTCTGCAGAACAATAAGGTGCACAACAAATTCCAATCCGGCTTCAGGAAAGGACACAGCACAGAAACTGCACTTTTAAAAGTAATTAATGATCTTAGGGTGTCTGCTGATAACAAAAATGTATCCGTTCTCCTACTGCTGGATCAAACGGCGGCTTTTGACACAATTGACCATACAATTCTAATACAACGTCTTGAACACTGGGTAGGGCTGTCAGGCACAGCTTTGTCCTGGTTTTACTCCTACCTAACAGGCAGAAGCTACTTTGTTAATCTAGCTGACTTTGAGTCAAACAAACACAACATCTGCTCTGGTATTCCACAGGGCTCAATTCTTGGTCCTTTATTATTCTCCCTCTATATACTGCCGCTGGGAGAACTTATTTCCGCTCACGGTGTGAATTTCCATTTCTATGCTGATGACACCCAGCTGTACCTTTCGGTAGCTCCGGACGACCCCTGTGCTCTAGACCCATTGCTGACGTGTGTGTCTAGCATAAAATGCTGGATGAGTGAGAACTTTCTCAAACTAAATGAGGACAAGACAGAAGTTCTCATAATTGGTTCTACTGCGCAGAGAGAATCAATAATAAGTAGACTTGGTAACCTGTCTAAAGAAAGTAACACTTCTGTAAAGAACCTGGGAGTGATCATTGACGCTGAATTGAATTTTAATACACACATTAATCATGTCACCAAGATTGCCTTCTTTCACCTTAGAAATATTGCGCGAATTAGAGCCTATCTAACATTGGACGATGCAAAAACGCTGATCCACGCTTTTGTTTTCTCTCGGCTTGATTACTGCAACGCACTTCTCTCTGGTCTGCCAAAGAAAACAACTGACAGTTTGCAACTTGTTCAAAATGCGGCAGCCAGAGTTTTAACTAAAGCTAAGATGAGAGAACATATTACTCCAGTCTTAGCGTCGCTACACTGGCTCCCGGTTGTTTTTAGGATTGATTTTAAAATTATTTTACTTGTTTATAAAGCTCTAAATGGTCTGGCACCTTCGTACCTCTATGACTGCCTGCATAGATACGTTCCAAACCGCCCACTCAGGTCTTCTAGTGCTGACCTACTCGATGTGCCTAAAATGAAATATAAAAAATATGGTGAAGCAGCTTTCTGCTTCTACGGACCGACAGTTTGGAATAAACTCCCACTACACCTAAGACAGGCAGCCTCTGTGGATAGCTTTAAAGCACAGCTCAAGACCTATTTCTTTACTCTTGCTTTTAGCTGAATTATTTTTTTTATCTCTTTGATGCTATTGACGTCCACACTGTTCTGAAATTGTTCTTCAATGTTTTATGTTTTTATTGTTCTGCTTTATTGTATTCATGTGTATTTTATTTTTTCTGTTAAGTAACTGTGCTTCATTTTCTGCTCTGTAAAGCACTTTGAGCTGCATTTCATGTCATGAAAGGTGCTATACAAATAAAGCTTTATTATTATTATTATTATTACAGACGGACCGCACTTCCTGTACGGACGGACAAGCTGCGACATTTCTCATGGTATACTGCGACCTTCGGTCACAACAATTAATGGCTCAGTGAGGTTTAGCCAATACAGACTCAATTATGCAGGTAGTTCAGTAACATTTGAAAAAAGTATTAGCTGAAAATTGTCGGGGTATGGTCATTTCCCCATTGAGTTCTTTTTTCTTTTTTTATCCCACGATTTTATTATTTTTCACCCGGTGTCAATTATCTAATGTAAACCTGGGCGCTGATCCCTCTGCCAACCTGGGGAGACAACGGACTGACCTCATGCTTCCTTCTATGCATGAGGAGTCCAAGTTGCTTCTTTTCACCTGACAGGGGGGAGTTTCCCCGGTTGGACGTAGCATGTTATTCCAACCAGTTCCTTCCCCCTCCATCAAGTGCTCTGGCTGGCCAGGGGGAGGCAGAATAGAGACCAGGATTACTGAATGTTTTTTGTGAGGGTACCTACCCTGCACAAAACTCTCCACTCCTGTGCCATCTCAGTAATGTGCAAGGTGCTATGATACACTGGGTGTGGGGAGAAGCATATTACTCTTGGAGGCAGAAGGGTTGAAGGCTATACGAGGCGCGTGGTAACTCAGCCAGTATTCCTGTCTGTCATACAGTGCCTGGTCTTTAATACCTGTCTAAAGAAAACCCACCCAAACTTGTAATCACTGGCTCTAAACCTCTCTCGCTTGCTCTCCTTGCTCAAATACACACACAAATGATCACTACTTAATCTACTACATGAGAGTATTCTCTGGACTCTTTTTTTTTTTTGGTACCAATGTTGAACAGTGCCCAACGTACTGTATGCCTGGCCAAGCACAGCTCCCACGCTATCATTGAGTTTGTTTTGGACCCGATCACCAATGATGACACTGCTGCCTACAGTTTGCAGACGAAGTGGTGCCAAGGTTATTACCTCGAGCTCTACATTGAGAAAAGGAGCTGATCCCGTACTTAAGGAAAAGGGTTGTGCACGTGCCCATTTCCATCAGTGTGGCTGCTGTTGAATGGATCAACAGGATTAGATTCCTCAGAGTGCACATCTCTGAGGATCTGAAGTGGTCTCTGCATGTCGACACGCTGTTGAAGAGATTCCAGCAGCGCCTTTCCCAGCCTAGATGGCTGAGGAGGTTTGGCCTGCCCAGGGGCGTCACACCAAATTCTGGGCCCTGGGTACAAGGATTCACTGCGGGCCCCCCATGAATGTTAACTATTGAAAAATAGCAGATATACAAGCTCACAGTGCCGCGCTGCAAGCTTGTAGATCTGCTATTTTTGAAAAATTGTGAAAAAGTGTGCAAGAAACCCATGTTTCCATGTCAGTGATGCACAAACCTTTTCATGTGAAGGACCCCCAAAATGATATGAATTTGGCCACGGACCCCCATCTCAAAATATTTAGTTCCAGCGGAGATTAGCTGACTGATGTCTTGGCCACGCCTTCGGCCTGGCGGAGACAAACGTGGTCAACATCACATGTGAGACTACCTCAGCGACAACATGTGGTCACAAGGTTCCAGCCCATGATGCGAAATATGTTTTATATAAATATAACTATGTTTAGAGAATCTTGTTTCCATCAGGGGTATACTACTTTCACTTATTGTGTTCATGATTTATATATTCCAATTTGTTATCCTAGATAACATATGTCTGTTCTGAGGTCTGTTCCAACATCAGCCAGGGTTCAGTTTTAGATTCTTCCTTGCGACAGCAACAGCTTTCAGAATATAAACATGGATGATGGCAAGTGCATACACAGGTATGGTAGCAGGTCGAATAAGCATTCGCAGCTGCTTCATCAAGTTGTTCCAAGAATAATTACGACCCACGAGTCATTGCAGTGATGAATTACACTGACCAAAACAACACCACAGCTCTGGGACTTGTATTTTGGAAATGAACACAGCATGAACCCCATTAACCTTATCCAAATTTGACCAGTAGATTGAGAGAGCCCTTGAGCCTAGAAACAGTGATGCTGTAATACAGTTTTACCTTGTTTTTGAGTTTGTAAAGTGGTCTTCTGTCCTGAAAGTATACGTAGGCCCGGTTCAATCCCTGGCTGCATGTTGAAGTACCAACTGCTGCCAATGAGCAGGTTGGTGCCTTGCATGGTTTTCCTGTTTGATTGAGAATGTGTATGTATGGGTTAATTTAATGCACATTGTAAAGTGCTTTGAAGAAAGGTGCAGTATACATAGATTATTTATCTAGACTTATCAAAAAGGCTAGATAATAATGTTTTTTTGTTACAAGTGATTGCTAGTTTTTTTTCCTATTAACCCTTTAACCCACAAACTCATACAAATGCCCAGTTGCAAACACAGACACTCATAATACTGTACAAACACACACCTGCACACGTGCTAGCGCATAGACACACAAAACACACAAAAGCATGAAATAAAATGTTTTTATCTTAATTAGATCTGTTCCTCTGTCATAGTATAGACTGACTAATGCATTTCATGTCATGGCACACACACATGCACAGCACACTAACACACAGAACGACACACCTAACAGTGCACTCCCCGCTTCAAAATGAAGTGATAAGAGACTCTATCACCACATTATCCATTTGTCATCTCAAATGATGACAATAGGGTAAACATTGGAATTGTCCTTTTTTAGGGAATAGCCAGCTATGCTGTCGGTATCTCTTTTATTTCTTTCTTTAGATGCTGGTATTGTGCTGGTATTTTTCTTCTTCTTCCTCCTCCTTCTCCTCTTCCTCCTAAATAGTTTTGGCAGGCGCACACAAACCATGATCGAGTGAGTGTTCGTCAGTGATGTATAGCCCACTTATGGTTTCAAGTTAATGATTGATTGAGAAAACAATGGCCACAAATTGACACGTAGCCCTACCTGGTGGGAGTTTGAATGGAAATACTAATGAGAGGGTTTACCGTTTAAGATCCCTCATTATGTTAGCAAAATACAGCAAAACCACCAGAATTATGTTGGAGAGTAGGTAGGAAGTTTGGCGACCACACCCACATACTTGGGATTGTCCTAAATGATGTCACTACAATTACTGTAGTTGTATGCCAAATAGCTAATACACACTAAAAACTACTGGGTTAAAAACAACCTAAATTGGGCTATTTTTAACCCAACCCCCGGGTCAAATATGGACCGATTACTTGTTGGGTTATTTTAACGCAAGAAATTGGGTTATTAATTTTGACCCATAATCTGGGTTAAATAAATAACCCAATTATTTGTTTAAAATGACCCAAGATTGTAGTCAATATAACCCAATTTTGGGGTTGAGTGGGCTAAATGAATACAACCTAAATTTGCAGGTGCATGGTCTGGAGAATGACCATGCCAATATTATCTGATGTTAACATAAGATTAGTAATGTTTCAGGTTTTCTTCTCAGATGATTTGTTCAAAGTTTAGTAATATCAACATATAAGTAAATAATTGAATATATATGCAACAATGTTGTTAATACTATAATCAGAATAGTTTAGAGAAGATAAACAAAATAATCTCAAAATCTCTTTCAGACCAGCAAGGGGAGGGAGCTCAACCCTAAGCTAGCAGCCTAGCAGTTAGGGTTAGGGTTTAGGCTCAAATACTGACAAATCAAATTCAGACATATGACAGTCAGCTTGCCAAGGCAGACACATCACACATGGATATGACATTTTGCATTTTTAGCTCCCAAAAGTTTAGAAAATGTCTCTGGAAACCTAGACAAATGCTTTTCCCAGCATGCTTTGCAAACAAGTTTATGGTGCCTGTCTCCTGATTGGCCCAAAGCTAGACCACTATCCCAAGTATATGGGTTAACACTAACCCAAAAAATGGGTTACCCCCAGAGAAATATTACCTAACTCGAACAACCCTGGAATTGGGTTAAAATAATAACACGATAACCCAGGAAATGGTGAAAAATAACTCAGAAATGTTACCCAACAGCTACAACCCAGAAGTTGGGTTATAGAAATAACCCATGAGTTTTTAAACGTTAGCTTCTTAAAAGACCGTCCCGTCACCTTGATGAAGCTAAGATCAAACAAATGTGTTGTTCAATATCTATACAAACATAGACTACGGCGTCCTCACAACATGACTTAATTATTACTGGTTCAGCAAATTACTTTGCTAAGCCGAACGGCCCCACTGCACACTTTCCCAGGTCTTTAATCGCCAGCGGCCTTGATGAAATGAGTGAACATTGGTGTGATTAATCACTCACTGCAGCTGAAACTTTGGCAGGGAGGGGAGAGGGTTCCTGGAGAGACACAGGAGAGAATAGTAAGTAGAGAATACAAATAAAAAGACAACAAAAAGTAGATACCTGCAGTTTAATCGCAACTCAGTTCCATGATGAAGGGTAGCATTCAAGCAGGTCGGAGACACACGCGATATGCATAGATAGAGAACATTCTGGATAGATACTAGTAAGAACGGAAATAAGTCCAGAGCTAGATGCCAACTGAATACCTTCGTCTGGATCTCGACATACTCACATGTGAACGCTTAAAAATATCCTAGTAGCCCAATCACTTTAACACCCAATAATCACTGGACTGGAGTCACATGACAAGAGGCTTCATCATTCTGCAATTAACATGAGTAATTGCAATACCCTTAAACTGTGGCAGCAATGATGCATGAACAGAAAATTACAATGTATAAAATCAATGTAGCCTATCCTGTCAGTGTACAATGCAAACAGACAAGAAAAAGAAATAGAACAAACAAGATAGATCGTTGAATGGTTATCTACCAAACATTAGAATACAGATTAGTAGGGAATCAACCAGTAACAAGATAAACATCAACCCAACAGGATGAGATAAACTCTAATTTGTCTTCCTGCTCAGTTTATTTACCACATACTGCTGCAAGGCCACAAGCTGAATTTGAACTGCTTGGATAGTCACAATAACACAGGAAAAACAGTAGGAAACCACAAGGGAGTACGCCAGTGAGTTTAACTAAAGCAAAAGCTTCACAGTTGTCTCGAGGGAGACCCAATGTGTTTTGGATTGTTAAGATGCGTGGCAACCTTGGATGATTTATTGCAGGACAGCGAGACTTCATCCCTGGATTGATTCAAGTACAGATTCTCTGAGGGCTCTATCGCTCACGTTTGTTAACCAGTGTGTTTGGTCAGTGGTTTGGCAAGGTTATGATGGAAGACAACTGTAAAAAGAAGAAAATGTACGCAGCCTTTTTATGACCATCTGAGTATTACTGTATGTCTGCAAATGCCTATGCATTCTGTTTATTGAGTGAGTGAGTGAGTGTGTGTGTGTGTGTGTGTGTGTGTGTGTGTGTGTGTGTGTGTGTGTGTGTGTGTGTGTGTGTGTGTGTGTGTGTGTGTGTGTGTGTGTGTGTGAGAGAGTGAGTGTGTGTGTGTGTGTGTGTGTGTGTGTGTGTGTGTGTGTGTGTGTGTGTGTGTGTGTGTGTGTGTGTGTGGTGTGTGTTGGGGGAGGGGAAATTCTGATGAACAGCCATTCCCCATGAGCTCATTGATTTAAGCTCGAGGAATGAAATGCTGTCACTACTGCCAGTGGGTGACAATTCACACTACATTCCCCCCCACCCCTACCATCTTGTATCCCCGTTCTCTCTTCTGCACCATTTATCTATCTCCCCTCTTTCTACCAAATATTATGAACACTCAAGTGTAAAAGCCCATGAAGTCCAACCTGCTCCTCACACCCAACAGATATTTGTCTGAAGGGTGGCATTAGAAGAAAAAACATGGAGTCATCAAAACAAGTAGGGTTTATCTTTCCGGGAGTTTAATGTCAATACATCTTTATATCAGTGTAAGTGATCTACTTCCAGGTCATCACCCGTATGTATCGCTAACTTAATACCAACCACTTGGCCAAGATGTACTAAATATAGCTTAAAAATTCAAACACCCATGTCACCTTTGCAAGATGTCGTTTCCAAACCTCTGTATACAGTTGTATTCGTTATTACCCTCATATTTTGCCTCTGTATAAAATAGCCTCAAGTCGACCTGGAAACAGTTAGCCAAATAGCTAATAGTTAGCTCACAACTTTCTACTTTTCTCTTTCACCTCAATCGCAGTAATGTCCGTATTTCACTATTGGCCACCCAGTCCCGTTAATAGTCCCCTCAAATAGTTCTCATCTACAACGCAAACCAAACATTCTAAAACGGCTAGTTCCATTCCTTGATTCTGATTGGCTGGTTGCCATGGTATACCTGAGACTGTAACCCATACCTTGAATCAGTTTATATCAAAGCCAGGTGCGTTATTTCTTTCCACTGTGCCGTGAGGCTGAACTAGAGAAGCGACTAAGCGAGCGTTTGATTACCTCTCAAATCCTGCCGTGCGGGTGCTTCTAAGCACCGACCGCATGCATAGGACAGTGACTGAATGGCTCCGGGCGGGGCTTGTAAAGGCAACAAGCGCCCTCTATTCTCCAGGCACCACTCGGCTGTTTAGCTTAGGTTGCTATGCTAGCGTTTTGATGTGATGTTCACCCACACAGCAGCTAAATCTGGATGAAAATAAACATGTCTATGGATTGAATATGGTTCTTAACTTCTTAACATGAGACTGATCTAACATAAGTGTTGTTTCCCTATTTCTTTTGGCAAAAAGAATGACGTGACTTTGTAAACACACACTGGCTTCCGTAAGTCCCTTTCCTGTATGTGGCTGGTAAACGCAAGGAAATGTCTCTTCCTGGTGGCGGAGAAGTGTACTTCTTTCTTTAAATGATTTTCATGTTGCAATATTGTGACCGTTTTAGAAAAGCAATAAGCCACGCGAGGCTTGTGGTTACCGGGGAGTATACACCGGCTGAGAGGGTCGGAAACACTCGGCTGCGCCTCGTGTTTCCCAACGCCTCTCAGCCGGTGTATACTCCCCCGGTAACCACTCGCCTCTTGTGGCTTATTGCTTTATTATACACCCACGTCATCGCATCACCAATACTTTATTTAAAACTTTTTTTTTCCAAAACTTTTTTTTTTTAAACTTTTTTTTCCAAAACTTTTTTTTCTTTTTTTTCAATATAGCGGCCTGAACTGATTTTTGAACTGATCTGAACTGATTTTTGGCCTAATAGTAGCACTAGAGGAAAGGACCAATTGTGATGGCAATCATCAAAATCACTAGAGGCCATCCGCTGGCATTCTTAATCTTAACGCACAGAAAGCACATTTTGATTTCTGCCTGTGTATTTCCAGAGCTGTTGATATCGCAGGTGTGGCCATGACTCATAACAATTTGGTTATAAACCACTTAATCCCTATACTTACCCAAAATAGGGTTAGGTCAGCATGACAACCATTTCAATGCATCTCATTGCACAGGATGTCTGACGTTTGACTGACCTGCTGAGATGCAGAAACTATAGTACAAACTAGAAATGACAAAGTCATTATATATCAGGTCGTACTTGTCGTTTTCAGGCATAGTTGTAATCTGAAGTTTGATAATGATATATTGTGCATGTTCACATCATGTATCAGGCCTACTTTACATTAAGACCAATATTCAAATACTGGTATTTTCATTTATCATGTAAAATAGCCAATTTTACATTGAGGTGCACAGATGCCCCTATTGTCCACCTATCCTGTATGGTAATTCGCAGAGATTTGTATTCTTGTATTTTCTTATGTTTTTTTTTACTGAGAATAAGGTTAGAAATATAACTTTAGGATTACGCATATCTGAGGTTAAGATTAGGAATAGGGTTAGGTTTTGGCACCGTTTTACTGAGGTTAAGGTTAGGAATAAGGTTAGATTTAACTGTTTAGGCATAGTTTACAGATGTATAAGGATATTATGGGAATAACAAATAAGCCTTGCCTTACCCGAGTTTCCTCTTTTTTTTAATGTATGTTTTTGGGCTTTTATGCCTTTATTAGCCTGGGATCGCTTCCAATTTCGGGCTTTTGGTTCGGTCGGGAGCGGATGGCGTCCTACATCATTTTGTAGTCAAAACGGACTACACTTTGGCCAAAAGAATTCATCTGGTCGGGAACGATGCAAATGAGGGAAAATAGCTCTCTCATTGGCTCTAGTGAGAGAACGTTGCATATGTAGATCAGACAGTTCGACCTGATGAAAACAAAACAAGTCAGACAGTTAGCTGCCTTCCTTGTTTCTAGTGAGATAGGATTGACACTGATAAATGCACTGGGTGTGATTATTAATGAGTTTTGGTTGTCGCTTGTGGTCTTTTAATTTGTCATGATGTCAAACCTGACGCAGTCACGCAGGTAATACAATTAGATGCATTTCACAACAACGCTAATGAATATCATTCTGTAAACATCATTTATTACATATTACAACATATTTGAATGTATTAGCTTTCATATTCTCTACTCTTTCTTTAGAAAGGTTAAGTCAAGGATACAGAGATGTCAGGATATGATGTCACCAGAGCGACAACTGTGATCATCTGTCCTTGATAAACTATTACTTTAGTGTCTTTAAGTATGTTTTGAGTATCTCCAAGAGGCCAGGCTGAGTGAGTATCCTCTGTTTTGGGATGCAGAATGTGCTCACCCTAACTAAGTGTCAAACAGGGTTTTGATATTCCATACTGTTACTCTCTTTCCAAAACCAGAGGGAGGGGCCTATTTCTTACAGAAAATGCCATATGAACGCGTCATCCATTCAACCCAAATTAAATGAAAATAATTTCAGTGAACTCACTAGTTCCTGTGTTCTGACACCTCGAATAACAATGAGTAAAAGCATATTCCTCTATTAGTTGTTCTTTGCCTGCCCTGTCATCTCACAGGCCACTTTTGGTTACCTGACCCAGTGGTTGAGAAACCCTGTGCTAAATTATCTCTTTTCTCTGCTGGACAGTACAGTGTTGAGTGCTTGACTCCCTTGGGTGCCATTCCCTAACAAGAGAATAAATTAATATGGATTATGTGTGCTGAGGCATGACACATAGTCAGCTCGCATGCACACATGCACACACG
>NC_137815.1:47812411-47817411 GCF_963921795.1 Nannobrachium achirus
GGTTAGAGACCGAAAGTGAGTTTGTAAAATTTAGAACATAAAATGTAAAACACCTCTAATAACATTAAATGTTATCAGATTAAAAGTGTAAATATTACTTATTTCATATTGTCGCTGTAGGGCGGAAACCTTGTACTGTATGGCCAAAACAATTACTTTTCAGAAATTGGGAATAAAGTGTTCCAATCGCAACATGTAGGACTAAATGGACGATTATGTATCCATTTGTACACACTCACAGTTAAATTAACACTGATCATACAGTAGTGTAGGGGTCCCAGAAATGGTTATCAAATTTGGGTCCATGGTCATTTGTGTAAATTTGGGGGTCCTTGACAGAGTTTGAGAACCACTGGTCTAGTAAACATTAAGGTAGTCCCAGTGGGAAACCACCTGGATGTCACTGGGACAGTCTCGTTCAGGGACACTTCAACACATAGCTGGGGCCAATTATTGAACCTGGGACTTTTTCTTTCCCAGGTGGCTTCTCTATCCATTCAGCTATGGCCGCCCATCGCCGAATAAACCTGACTCACTGTGAGGGAGTGTATAAGATGGCTCACCATATACAGTAGTAGCCTGGCTTGGCCAGACTATATACTAATGCAGGTAACTAACTGCAGTACATCCCCACCTTGTTTTAACATGGGTGGATTCTCTGGCTGTGCTAGGCTAATACAGTCGTGCTAACCTTCAAACAATCCACTGCCCCATAGATAAAATACACAAGCAAATCCATTGATTAAATACATTATTATTTTAACCGCTTAAACCCGATATTCTTAGTAAAACGGACCTGAGTTGCAACTGTACTGTACTTGGACCACTTTTTCTACACACCAAATCTCTTTGACAAAAATAGACGATCTACAAGCTCACAACGCGTCGCAACGTGACACGTGACACGAGCCTGCAGATCAGCTACTTTGGCCAAATGTTAATTCATTATTGGATTGAGAGAGTGTCAGGAAGATGCAGGTCATGAATTGATTGTTAATGCAGAACTCAAGTTGCGCCGCTACAATGGATGGATTTCCTGTAAGATATAATTACATTAATGTAATAAGGATGCATGTGTCACATGCTCGATGTAGTGAATTACAATATACTTGATGATTTTGAAATTAAAATCTAATCCTGCAATCAGACATATTCACCTTCATGAATATGATGTGTTATATAAATGATCCCTCCATGTGGTCTCTCGAGTATTTCCTTATCGAGGGTTGACATTTTTTTTTGTCATTGACAATTACACTAAAATTATTTCACTGCACGCACACATCTACGTACGCATGTACACACGCACGCACGCACACACACATACATGAATGGCCAGTGAATTATTGTCTGGGTGACATTTGCCCTTTTTTGCTTTTATTATCAGGAATCCAATATATTTTGCCCAGCAGTAAAAGCACAAAGCATGCTTCTTTCTCCTCTTCAATTTCTCCCCATTGCTCTCAGACATTGGCACACACAAACTCACAGACACACACTTGTATTATAGTAAGTAGGCCTATACTGTATTTTTGCCAAGTATAGCACCATCCCCACAAAGGAAACCCACAGTCCTAAACAGACTAGCCTGTTTTGGTGTGCTTGGATGCAGCTAGGAATTCCAAGGTGCCATAAATTTGGATTGGTTCTTTCAGCAGCCATTGATTTCCGTTCGCGGGCCCATAGAGCAGAAAAATAGAGCTGGAGGGAAAGACAGACAGAGAAGAGACGAGTGAAAAAGGCTGTTTATGCGTGGTCATAAATTCTACCTTTATGGCCTGTCCACTGTTCACTAAATCACGCTGTGCTGTGGTATCATTTAGTAGGTCAGAGAAAGAGCAAGAGAGAGGGAGAGTGTGAAATGGAGAGCAATATAGGCCAGGGCAGAAGTGTAAGAGGGAGGAGTAAAGGATAGCTGAAGGAAGGAAATCAAACAGATAGAAGGCATAAATTTGGCCCTGGCATCTTGACCACAACCGGCGGGAACTGAACATAGCAAGCCCGCAACTGACAACTCATTGAGGCAGCGGCATGTCGTGGGCTTGTATCAGATGTTATATGTTTGGGTGGGACTCCTGGGCCACAGTAGCCTGTGATTGGGATACTAGTCCGGTATTCAGATGGATAGACAAGCCAGTGGGCCAATCATGTGATGTCTCTCTGCTCTGTGGGCCGGTGCTACTGACATTAGGAATGTCCCGATCACGTTTTTTTGCTTCCGATCCCGATCCTCCTTTTTTCTTTTTTTTTTTTAATTATAGTATCCATGGATATAGCTTCTTCTCCTCATGAGATATGCATTGCCTATCTCATATCTCATATCTCATGAGGAGATACTACTAGCCTGGAAAAGACTAATCTGAGTTCCCAGAAGTCCTCTTTTTTGCCACTAGGGGTCAAGAAGAACTTCTGGGCAAAAACTATGATATTCCTGGCCAGGAAGTTGTCCTAGGCTCAGAATCTGAGCTGGGACAATACCGGATGTAGAACCCTGTGCAAACCTTCACAACATTCAGAATAGAAACCAACTCGTACTTGTTTTTGTTTTTTGTTAACTAAAGTCTTTGCTTCTGGGGGTCCCTGGAACACAATTTTGAGATGGGTGTCCATGGCCAAATACATATCATGTTGGGGGTCCTTGACATGACAAAGTTTCAGAACCACTGATATAGCAACATACGTTTTTTTAGAAAACTGTTAGGACTTAGAAGATATTTGTAGAATCGGCCTATATAGGCTATGCTATATCAGTGGTAAGGTCAGGACCCCCAAAATTATATGAATTTGGCCATGTCAAGGACCCTCAAAATTAAATGTATTTGATCCACCAACCCCCATCACAAAATATTTTGTTCCAGGGACCCCCAGAAGCAAAGATTTTAGTTAAAATGTTGACTCTAAATATGGGTCTATTCTGCATCTAGCTTAAGGCCTCAGACCGGTTGGCAAACACCAGGTCTTTTTGATTGATTGAAGAATTTATTAGAAGTTTGCATTAGAAAAAAGTACAGTTTCATGACAGCACAAATCACAGGTACAAGGTCTACTAAAAGGAGATCCTAGAAAGCCAAGGCTTATTTCCACAGGAACCACTATATGTATCTCATATAACATTGAAAGAAAGACGGATAGAACATAGTACTTTATCTAGGATAACATCAATTTCAAAAGCAGAAAAGAACATAACATCAAATACAATGGCAAAAAAAAGGGGGGGTGGGAGGCTAAGTCTATTTACAAGTCACGAGTTGCAACCGCCTGAAGGTGACTTTTTCATACCCATTTTGAAGGAGGCTAGGAATTTGCTCTCCTTTAAGACTTGCGGAAGGGCGTTCCACATGTTGATGGTATAGCAGGAGAATGAATTAGAGCCTTGTTTAGCGTTAAATCTATGTTGATGATGATTAGTGGAGCTGCCTCTGTTGTTGTGATCGTGAACATCCTTGACCTTTAGGAAGTAGTTTGTCAGGTATACATGGGTATCTTGGAGGTGTATCTTGTACACCAGGCCCATTGCAAGATGCTGTACTCTGTCAGCTACTTTGAGCCACCCCACGCTTTCGTGGTGATGAACGGTAAGGTGGGCCCGAGGGGGAAGACCAAGCACAACCCTAATTAGTTTGTTCTGGGCAGTTTGGAGCTTTAACTTTAAGGCAGCTGAGGCATCGCGATACCAAACAAGTCGCCACTTAAACACTTTCGGCTGTAGTTCTTGTCCAACAAAATGAGCGACTGGGAGGGGAGATAGGAGCAATATTTGTCATTGATGCTCTTTTTCCTGAATATACAGAAAATCTAGCCTACCTAAAACTGGCTTCCACTTCACCCCCACTGTGTCATGGCCAAGACAATTGGTCTTTATTCTCCTTTTCATGAATTAAATGGAATGGAAATGTTTAATTTGAAGAATCACAATCTTGTGAACCAGAAAATATGCTGATGATGAATATAACCAAACATTAATGCTTGACTCAAACAGACCTGGGATATAAGTGTATAGTGTTACAAGGATCTATTATTACATTCCTTTAAGAGCCGCGCCCACATAGCCGCCCACATAGGCATAGGCACAGTGCAGTAACGGCACGACATGTCCACCTCAGACCCCTCTGCGCATGTCCCTCAGACCCCTCTGCGCGCGTGTACACAGAGAGAGAGAGAGAGAGAGAGAGAGAGAGAGAGAGAGCACCTCGACCCCTCTGCGCGCGTGTACAGAGAGAGAGAGAATAACCCTATGCCGTCCGCTCATTCGCTAAGCACGAGAGAGAGGAGGCAACAGGGGAGGGGAGGTTGGCTAGGACTGATCACGTGGCACACGGAGTTCCTAACCGGAAGTGCGTCCGGCGGTCAAATATGTCCGACCGGAAACGTGCGCTGCGCCATAATAGTTCCGCCACAATAGTTCCGCCACAATAGTTCCGCCACAATAGTTCCCCCCCAATTTTTTTATTTTTTTTATTTTTTATTATTATTATTTTTTTTTTTTACTTTTTTTTTCCAAAAAACTTTTTTTTTTTTGAAAAAAAAAGTTTTTTTAGTAAAGAAGCGGGTGTGGACTCTAGATGTGAGCGGCCCGAAGGGCCGCGAACCTCTAGTTCTATAGAATAACTGATCATCTGACTAACTGCTAAATAAGGTAATGATGGAATAAAATATTTTCTAAATCTAGAGAACCGGAAGCCACTTGAATGCAGATGGAGATGTTTGTTTTTTGCTCATAATAGCACAACTAAATGGATTGCATTTAAATGAATACTGCACACTCAGGCACACAGTATGTAAGATTGAAAAGGAAAAATAATCCTCTCATTCATATTTGTATTATTTTATTATATTATTCTGAATATGGACGGATACATATTACGCCTTAGTCTTCTGTAAACATGAAACAACCGTGCTAACAGCAAAAGATGACTAATTTAATGGGAAAAGCACCGCTCTAAACTAAAAATGAAATAGTATTCCTCTGCTCAGTAGATTCCTGCAAGCCCTAACACAGT
>NC_137815.1:47822411-47827411 GCF_963921795.1 Nannobrachium achirus
CTTACTGTAGCAAAACATGTGTGAAATATTCATATTCTGTAGTTTTATCATGTCCTTTGAAATTGGGTTAGATAAGGCTTCAAACTTTGGCCAAATTGTGTTTTCCTTTTCCAATATGATAATAGCAGTGTTATGCAGGCATCCATTTTATAGATAATATTTAGGCAGGAATTAAAAACCTTCTATTTCAGTAAGTTCAAACTTGCATTACTCAATGTCAGTTGCACACAGAGTGATTATTATTTCTGGGGATAAACTTCCATAAAGGGCGAGCTGGAAAAGTGGCATTTGACATGTTTCCTTCAAAATGAGACCATGCCCAATGCATTACTCCAAATGGTTTAAAAACAACAATCAATTTAATTTGGGTATGCTGTGTATCTGCGTTTTCTTTTTTCTTTTTTGTCAACAGGTTACAGTAATACTGTAGTAGTAGCCTTGGCTATGGTAGTAGTACTGGTATAAGTATACTGTGTAGTAGTCAGTTAGTGCTGGTGGCTAAGTTAACAATATCTCATGTTTTCCTTGCTTTAGAGCGTCTTCCTGGTTTCTCTCTAATGCACTATCCAAGAAACCAGAGATGCCTCAAAAATCTTTTTTATTTGATCCCTTGTGCTTTAGGCCACATTTTGGCGAGTGGATATGGCTGATAAGGTTTCATGTAGTCGTGTTTAAAACCACTAAAGGTTTATCTTCTGCAGCAGCCTCTCTTGAGGGCAATCTGTGTTCATGATAACCAGTGTACAGATTAGTGTGATATCAAGCTGTGTGTAAACTGTGATGATGATCAAATCTATTTTTTTTAGTTAGTTAAGTACAACCAGTCAATATTCAATTTGTTGCTGACTCAATCATTAAATTATGACACTCTAGGCAAGCAAAAATTACAATTTAATCCCACCAACACCAGTCTTGTGTGTTCACCCTAAATAGCACAGGACCAATCTGACTCCCTCAGGTAAATGTGTTAGCTTTTATCTTTTTGAAAACATTCACAGTTCTGCTGAACGAAACACTGTAGGAATTGGTATACACAGACATACTGTACATTTGCACGGATAGACAAGACAAGCACCAGGCACGTGCACACAGGCATCAAAGGGCCCTCTCCAGACCATGAATGCAGTTTGCAATGCAAATGCCCTCTTTCCATGCCATACCTGAAGGCAGCATTTAAGAGAATTGCCTTGTCCAGACTCTCCTGAACTTGAATGCAGCATCTTATGTTGAAGGAATTGCCCTCTCTGTGTATAAATCCATGCCAGAGGCCACATCTCCAGAATTGTTTTGATTATGCTTAGTTCAGTGTGGTATCAAGCTCCGAAAATAGCCGACCTCCAAGCTCACAACGCGTCGCTCTGTGACGCGTTGTGACGCGTCTGCTATTTTCTATATTTTCACCAAAAGGCCCTTTTAGAAATTTCAGCCCCTGCCTCTCTAACATTTTCTGCACGTCCCTGATAAGCACACATGGAACAACCCATGTGCCACACACATGCACAATCAAATTGGCATGTCTGTGTACAAACAATGATACCGGTAGATAGGAACACGGCCTAATTTACAGGCCTATACTCTCATCGAATAATTTTATCAGCAGAAACAGGCACGAGTGGGGGAACACTGGAGTGATTAGGTTAAGCAAATGTGATCAGCACACGCATGTGACTGTGTGTGTCATGCAAGTCTGTGAACATACATACTGTATCCATACACAAGTGGCATGTATGTGGGCATAACTCTCTCTTTCAAGCTATGAGTCAAACACATTTTCATGTTGTCAGTGTGTGCGACAGTGCGTGTGTGTGTGTGTGTGTGTGTGTTTCAGAGCACTTGTTTGATCCACTAAGGCTATTTTGCACTATCCTCTTCAGTGAAAAGATATTCCAGTGGCAAAGATGAATGTACAGGGACTAATCATCTTCTGTGGTGGCGCCCTATATATGAATGAAATTCCTGTGGCTTCCCATGAAAAAGTAATGTCATGACTTGAATAATACATCAACCATATATGGCTTCTCTCCTTATGGCAATGCATATTTGACCCATCTTTCTATTTCTGAGAATGGTGATGTGCACTCAGGGACCTGCATGGAGCGCTGGATCACATATTATGCTGGTGTGTGTGTGTGTGTGTGTGTGTGTGTGTGTGTGTGTGTGTGTGTGTGTGTGTGTGCGTGCGTGCGTGCGTGCGCGCGCGTGCGTGTGCGTGCGTGCGTGCGTGCGTGCGTGCGTGCGTGCGTGCGTGCACTTGTACAGTATGTGTTTGTGCATGCATATGTATCCGTTTGGATGCATGTGACACACACACACACACACACACACACACACACACACACACACACACACACACACACACACACACACACACACACACACACACTTCATTTCATTTCCCTTTAATATTTTGTTTCCCTAATATTTTCCTGGCAGGGAAATTCTTTCTTATTTCTCCATAAGAACATCCCAATTTCCCATCAGGGTGTGGTTAGAGATTTGTCATGGCCGCCTCGAGGAGCCTGCTGGTTCCAAACCCAACCCTGGGCAGGGAATCAGTGAAGCTTTCCCCTGATCAACGCATGCCTTCATCAATCGTTCGATTCGTTCCCCATCAGCACAGCCACTGCTCACCCCACCCTGCATGAGACACACACAACACACATGCATGGAAAAAACATGCATGCACACACACATGCATGCACACTCACATGCATGGACAAAAACATGCATGGATGCATGAGACACACACATGCATGTGCACACGTGCACATAGTCATGATATCCAAGTCTGCCCGAACCGCCGATCCAACTGACATGCCAACTAGACATCAGAGATCTACGTACATTGGCATAAAAGGGACAAGGACTGACGTAGACAGTAGCCTCGCGTAGCCAGGCTCAAGGTGGTTGCACACTGCTGCGTTTTTCGGGCCGAATATCGGAGTGAATTTCGGAGCGCATGAATAAAAAAATCAACCTCACGTTATGTCAGTCACGTTTGCACACTGCCGTCCGTTTCACGCACCACTCGGTCCCTTGCTCTCTCTATCTCTCTCTCTCTCCTTGCCCTGAAAAACGCATTTCGCAACGAAAAACGCAGCAGTGTGCAACCAGCTTTACTCATCTGCGAAGAGAAAAGCCTGGTGAAAATATAAGGCAGAAAGCGTTCAACTTCCGCCGTGTGAGCTTCCCCGGAAGTTTTTTTCACCATGCGGTGTTCCTGCAAGCGTATTCCCTGCTGGAAAAAAAAATGGTACGTCTCCTGCTCCGTCGGTTGCGCTCGCAATAAACATTATACAAATAAAAACATTGATTCAGGCGATGTTACACCTATTAAGAGCGACTTAAGAGCTACAATCTATTTTAGTTTGTTCGCTGGGGAATGTAAACAGACCGGCACCGCATGACGTAACTTCTGTTAAACGCAGCAGTTCCGCTAGAAATCTTGGAACCATCCAGAAGGCATATTGTGTACAGGGTGCATAGACAGAGATCCCCATATGTAGGCACAAAAGGTACACAGTCAGACGAGTACAACGGTTCTCTGACAATGAGTCACATGAGCTATTTTCTCTATTTATTGTATGACTGCTAAAATTTTTATTGTGAATTCTGACTCATGCTGTTTTGGATGGTACTGTATCACATGTAATACATTACGTTGTGATACAGTACCATCATAAAAAAAATCACCCAAAAAAGTTTGCTAATAATATGGGGTCGTGAGATCAAAAAGTTTGAGAACCCCTACACTAGACCAAAGGGATATCCCTGTGGGTCGGGGGAGATACTAGACCTATGAGGCCATCCGGCCGAGGCAGTGAGTCGCTACTCTAACCCCCCTTATGACCTCCTCCCACGGGGAAACCCGATCCGGGTCACGGCACCATTGTAACGCCTGGGATTCGAACTCGGGTCTCCCACATAAAAGTCCAAAATCTAACAGGGGAGATGCTAGACCTTTGAGAGGCCATCAGGCTGAGGCAGTGAGTCACTGCTACTGCTACATATGTACTGTATGCAGAAACAGGGGGGACATGACAGAGAGGGGATGCTGGATCTGTAATTATTGGATTATTGAGACGGGGCCCAGAGAAGCTCAAGCCCCTGAGACTCTCATGATCCCAGTCACAAACATCAATTCTCTCTTCGGCACCATCCGTCCTCCTTCCACCACTCACAACCACAGCTGCTACCTTGAGCCACTGGGGAAAACCTGGAGTCGTGCGCAGCCAATATGCGTAGTGCTCAACATCAGCAAGAGTACACAAATTACCAACACGAATCTCCAGGAGCTGCCAGCCAGCAAACTGGTACTGTGGGAACCAACATATGGGCACCAGTCACAAGGACGTCCCGCACTAACATACGTGGATGTACTCAAGAAAGATGCAGGAGCGCAAAGCACCAACGAGCTGGCAGGATGTAATAGAACCGTGATGACTGGAAGCGACGAAGGAGGGCTTGTCTGAGGACGACCTAGAGAGATGCTGTGGTTTAAAGCAGAGGTTCTCAACCTTTTCATGCTGCGACCCCCCAAATAATCATATTTTAACTGGGGACCCACCCAACCTGACAAGCACTAAGAATTGATGCATTGGGGCGCCCGTTGGCCTACTAGTCCAGGCGGATACCACATAGGCATTGCCACATAAGCATTGATGCCTGACGACGTAGCCGGATAGTTATATTCCTGATTCAAACGTCATGTCACTACCCATCTTTCCCCCCATTTTACGCTCTCAAGAGTTAAAGATCTATAAGGGTCTATTTGGTTACCAACTCTCCAATCTCCATCATTTAGCTGGAGACCACCTGGAACCACATCATGGACCACTGGTGGTCCCCGGAACACTGGTTGAGAAACACTGCTGCGTACTGTTCTGTATATTGAACGCCACTAAAAGCCTAATAAGTCTTACCCTGTTATGCAATCTGCCTGTTCCGATTCGATTTAGGACAGTGATGGTCTATATTTAGTATTCCAAATTCGAATTTCC